>NC_141553.1:48045000-48275000 GCF_021556685.1 Rattus norvegicus | reverse complement strand
GCCTTTATACCTAAGCTTGTGAAAGATGACTGCAACCTGACCTGACCTGCATCAGGGTGACCTGAACACTCAAAAAAGAGCTCCTGTGGAGACACACTGTCCAGTATAGCAGCCGCCATACATGGTTATTAAAACTTAAGTTAACTGAAACAAAACTAAAATTCAGTTTCTCGATCTAGCTAGCTGTAATTCGAATGATAAAACTTCTGTGTCAGGCGGGGGACACGGCTCAGTTGTGAAATGCTTGGTTGGCATGCACACATACCCTGGGTTCCATGCACGGTACCAGTATCGTAAGAGGAACAAAGGTCTGCCTGCTGTTAGTGGCCACCATATTTGCCACATGGAGAGGACAGCAGGTTTTTCAATCACAAGGGGGACCAATGGCCAAGGCTAAGTCAGAGACACCCAGACAGAGAAGATATTTACGAAATGGTTAAACTATAAAGATGTCCACAGAACGGAGCAAGCCAATGCTGCTACAAAGATGAGGTACAGTCATGAGTCAAAAGGCAGGAGCTGCTTAATACCTGGTAAGACAACCCTGGGCTCTGAATTCAGCCTGAAGGCCACTGGTGGGCCTGCACAGAGCAAGGCCATCTCCTCATAGTTGCTGGTATTTCCTACTGTGGGGTTACTATGAGACCCAAACACTGTACTAAGGCTTTATTGCTGAGCCTACCATGTAGAGACACAACCACCAATAAAAACCACCACGACCACAATTCCAAGGTCCCCAACCAATCGCACCAAGTTTGGAAAGCGTAGTTACCAGTGTGGCGTCTCTGGTGGATGGCTAAGAAGTGACTATATTTAAAGACTCTGTCGCAGTCTTTACAGCGGGCCTCGGGAGCGCTGGAACGCTTTTGCCTCCCACACGTCGCCCTCTTGGCTGTGCTCTGGTCATCTTCATCTCCACTAAGTTTGTAGTCTTTAAGCTTGACAGACCTGCGAGTCCTCCGCTTGCTGTACCTGCTCTGGCTTCCCGGTCCATCCCGAGCCTTGGGGTCAGAGTTCTCGTCCTTCTCGGCAGGCATCTCCTCCACACTGCCTGGCTCACCGGCAGGCTCCAACTCCTTTTCTTTGGGAGTCTGCTCATTCAGTCTGACACTGTCTTCTTTAAATACAAAGTTTTGTCTATTCTGAACGGAATTGTTCACTCTTAGCTGCACCTCTCCCTCTGCAGCTAGCTCCGATTTCCCTTCCTGCAAACTGTTGGTTTTTCTTGGCCTTCCCCGTTTCCGTTTCAGAGGATCATTCTTCTTATTGGAAATAACCACCACCGGAGTACCTGAGCAGTTCAAGGCCGGTGGCTTTGGGGAGTTATGGCTATTCTGGAAGTCGGTGTAAGCCTTTACCAGGTCATAGACTTTTAAGAATTGGGCAGTAGCCAGGATTTGTTCTGTCATTTTCTCACTGGCATGTAGATAACCTGTATAGATAAATTCCAGCAGGATACCAAAGGTGTCTGCAACCATGCCTTCCAGCATATAAATGGACTGGCCAATCTCGCCCTCTTCCGCAAACATCATTGAGAAATACTCGCTACTGGCAGCCAGTAGGGCTTTATGAGCTCGGAAATGCACATTCTCCACGATCAAAGTAATATCGCAAAGAAAGCCCTTCTTCCTCTGATCCTCAAGACTAGCCAGGACAGTGTCACTGTGAGTGTCTGAGTGTACAATAAGATGCCCAGAAGGCTCAGGTGTTGTGTCCGCCATTTTCTCCAGAAGACTCCGAAGAGGTTTAAATCTGAAATAAGAAAACGATGCTTATTTAGGAAGAAGTACTGTCTAAGAAGACCCGTGTTCCAGCTGTCACAAACCAGTTTTGCCATTACCACCTTCTATTTAGAAAGCCAAGCCTTGGGTCCCTCCCCTTGTTGCGGCTACCCTGCTGGATACCTCTCCAGTGTCCGTGTAACCTCTTACGGTCTGGAATTTCCTCTGGAAATTACAGAATGGGATCCAAAGTCTACACGGAGGCCCTCCCTTCCACTAACTTTGTAATTAAACTTTCAAAGTGTGGCGGCATAATGTTGGAGTTGGGGCTAAGTTGTCTCGACACCACACAAGGATAGCTGTTTCGTCTTTGGGAACAAATGAGAAATATGGGGACGAACCCACACAAGGGAGATCTGCGGTGAAATAACGCACGGGTCCAGAGGCCCCGCTCTGAGCAGCAGCGCCCGGGGAGCTCTGTCCCAGGCCCCGGGCCTGGGTCCCGCGGGCGTTCCAAGGCACAAGGCCCGAGGCCGAGTCCACCAGCCGCGGACCTACCTGTCAGGGCCGGCCGGCGGGGTCCTACTACAGTCAGTCCACCGGGCTGCCCAGAGGACACCAAGCCGGGCCTGTCGCCGATCCACGCCCCCGGCACCACTGCGCGTAAGCTCCCGGCTCCCGGCGACTGTCAGCCCGGAAGCGCGCGCACACAGGCCGCCGCCGGACCACGTGACCGCGTAGCCCCGCCTCGGGGGCGGGCTTTGCTGTGGAATCCGGAAAGGGAGGGTCTGGTGCGGAAGCCTGTCCATCTGCGGAAGTTTACCCCCAGTTACACCGCGGTCTCTCGGTGGAGAACTCTGTCGACTCCAAATCCGCTGATTCGATGGCGAGCCTAAAGACGGAGGTGGCTTCAACCGTTCATCACACACCCCTTATCAGCAGATATTTACTTCCTGAATGTCTCTCTCCCCAGGTTACTCATCCTCAGCGCCTGTTTAATCTATAAAATGGAGGCGTTAACTCCAGTGCCCACCTGGTAGGGTTAGAATGGGCTTAGTGCTTGGCTTGGCTACCATGACTAAAATAATCGCTGATTTTATTTAGATTTCTGGCACTTCTAAGAGGCTGTTGAGAGTTTCAGTTGTCTCAGGGCAGTGTTGTTCCCTCTGAGACCTAGGGGTGTGGGGGAGTTCTCTACATACAAACCTACCTGGGTAGTATCTGCTGTGGCTCTCCTGTGTTCCGGATTGATGCTCCTAAGCCCCACTCAGATTCGTTCCGGACCTACTTCCAACTGTGCGGGCAGCAGCTTCCGCTCAGCGTTTATGCATCTCTTGTACCTAATTATTTCTACTTCGTCCACTTCCAGTTCTAAATTTGCCATCTATGTCGTCCACGATTTGGAAACTAAAGATGGAATTACCAGTCAGACTCTTCCATTCTTACTAGTTTTTATTAAAAGCAGCTTAAGCCACTCAGGTTCTGAGATTTCCCCTTTACCCGGAGCTGCCTTCGAATCCTTCAGATTGTGGGCATCCTAGTGGGATGCCGGGAGCTCTGCTTGACTTGTGCATTCCAGAATAAACAAGGGTGGTTGTGGGGTTGGGGATTTAGCTCAACGTTAGAGCCCTGGGTTTGGCCTTCAGCTCCGAGAGGAAAAAAAAAAAAAAAATAGAAGGAACAAGTGTCAGTCTTTCGACTTAGCTTTCACAAAGGTTTTTGTTTGTTTTTGGTTTTCTGCTGAAAGAATTGCAGTAAAAACCCCACAGAGCCATAGCTAGATCAAATTTACCAAATAATCTGTACTTAAGTGAGAAGCTGGTTATCACTAACGGTGTCACTAGGAGCTAGTCACCCGGAACCAGTCTGAGGAAGATTGCCCGAAAGGGCTGGTTGGATAACAAGGCTGAGGTGGTCAAACTGAACTCGAGGTGCGTGCGACTAGATAACCGTAAAGATATAGGTTAATAAAATGAAAACGAACAAAATTTAAAATGCTAAAAATGTTTATTGCTTTGAATTCTGAAGAATTTAAAATGTCAGCTCAGAGCAACAATCTAGAGTGTTGAAGATATTGACGGTAATGTTATTACTTGAATGAGTAAGATTGCTTATAGAGGAAATAGTGAAATAAGTGGGTTATCCAGAATTTTTCCTTTTTCTTTTCTAATGTTCATTATTCTGCCCCTTCCCACCTTGGAAGGCTGAAAAAAGAGAGAGAGAAAGAGGAAGAGAGAAAGGTACAGGGGAAGAGAGAGGGAGAGAAAGAAAGGAAAAAAGAAAGAGGAAGAGGGGAAGAGAGAGAGAGAGAGAGAGAGAGAGAGAGAGAGAGAGAGAGAGAGAGAGAGAGAGAGAGATGAGAGAGATCTCAAGGACTTTACCAAGAGAGCCTCCGGTCTGCCATATGAGCCAGGTCTATGGAGAACTTGATAAGAGGAGGGAAAAGACTCATCATTAGTTGATGGATGACGGCTGTGGAAGTCCTCTGTGGCAGTGGACGGTGACAACCTCTGTGAGGCCTGGAATGGGTGGCTGACATCTGCTGAAGAACCTGTAGTCCAAAACCCGTCATGACTTCCAGGACTTCCAGAAGAGCTGTTCAACAGTACTAGGACAGCTTTATAGCCCCCTTCTCTTCCTCCTCACCACTCTCTCTGTCCTTCTTTTCACTAATTCAGTACTGCTCTTGTTTCCAGTCCCTATCGTTTGCACTGCACCTAAGTGGTGTGTATTGGCTTTGGAAAAAAAAAATCTAATTGAGCCTGGGAGAGCTCCTGAGACTATACACAATATACACTTGCTTTTATACCGAGGGCTGCCAGCAGCCCCTAGCACAGGTCTGATGTGCTTGGAGTGCCTTTTATCCCTGGCTAGAATTTTTCAATTTTGATTTTTTCCCCTCTAATTTCACCTGTCTTGATTCTGATAGGTTATTTAATTCGGATGTTCCCCCCTGGAGAGAATTGTTCTCAGAGCCACCCCCGAATTATTTGGAGATGTATCTTTCTCCTCTCAGTTATTCATTTACAAAAGCAGAAAACCAAACCAGACCAGACCAAGCCAGAAACACTCTCCTCAGCTACATAACTGATATTCCGTGTTCAAATTTCCTCCCCTCCACCTCCAGTGTATGAAATTTTAATACATTTACTGGATTCAGTATATTTTTCAATTGAGAATGAAATAAAAATATATCATAAAATTTAAAGTATTAAAAGTATAGAACGTATTCCTTTGAATTTTGAAATGCTTGCTCATGTTGGCTCACAGTCAGCTGTAACTCCAGTTTCAGGGGATTCGGTGTTTCCTTCTGACCTCTGAAGGCACCAGGCATGCGTGTGGCGCGGTCACAATGCTCGCACATGTAAAATAAGTAAATCTAACAAGATTAAAAATGTGTAGGAATCTGATCCGATGATGTATGATATTCAGCGGGAGACTGTCTGACACACGGGGAATGGTGAACTGTCTGCACCTCTCCCGTATAAGCCTCTGCATGTCTGAAGCTGCATATGCATGTGTGTCAGGGACCTGCACCGGCCATCCTGGGGAATTTAACATCCCAGTGCAGGAGTGCCTGCACACTGTTGAGAGATGTATTTACTCAGAGGATATGATCTTGAGGGAAGAAAGGGGAACCGTGTGGGGTTCGGGTCCTGGCTCAGCTCAATGACATCTTCCTGAGGGAGAGGACCATTATCTACACCTGTCCTGGATTCGGAATCTCCAAAACAGTGGCAGTTGAGGCACTAAATCTCACAGGGCAGCATCTTTGAGGTCATGAAAGTCTCAGAAGCTACAGACGTCCTCCTCCCCCCTTCCTGTCCCCAAAGAGGAAACAGAGAGGCTTAGCAGCTCTGTGATTGGTTGCTGCTTCTTTTCTGGCCGACTTGAACTCCAGACAAATCACTGTAAAGTTGTTTAGTGGTTGCTGAACCTGAGCCTGAAAGAAACTCGCCCAACCCTAAGGCAACCCCCCATCAGTTCATATGATTTACTGTAGTTATCACACAGCATAAAAAGTCTAACACGCTAATAGTACAAAATTAAACAGCATTTTAAGTCATTCCCGCTGAGTAAGATAAAAACATGATTTCCAAAGCTTGATGCCAGCCTAAGATCTGGGACGAAGAAGAATGTGAAACAAGAAACGGAAAATCAATCGCTCACAATGACCCTATAAGCCAAATTTCTTAAGCCTTTACAGAAACCCCATACCCCATACCCTATCATGGGTACCCACCTCCACAGAGCATCCTTGTCTCATCGTAGCCTCCTCTGTGTGTACACTGTCTTGGTGAGTGTGTGGACCACAACCCTGGTATTAGGTACTTCTTTCTTTGGGATCCAAACTGAGCCCACTTGGGATGGCTTGGGGTACTGTGCATGGGTTCCTAGACCCAGCCTTAGGATCATGGGACTTAGTAGAATCCAAATTAGCAAGCATAATCCCTGGTCAAAGGATGTGCAGAGGCGATGAACTTGCTCTGGGGAATGTGGGATGATTCTTGGAGGTCCCCAAAATACTTGGAGCCACTCAGCATGGGTTGCTGCCCCCAAAACTTGAAACTTGGAGGACATGGAATACGCCGCTGGGCCAAATTGCTAAAGGATGCTAGTATACCTGTGGGCTGAAAAGACAGGGCATGTGTAGAGAGCGGTGCGGCGAAACAAAGATGGCGCCGACATCCAGCCTTGTCTGGATATAAACGACTTACTGCGCATGTGCAGGCTTGTCCCCTTGCTAGGGCTCCCTCTAGTGGTGAACAGCGGTACTGCACATGTACGGTTTATGCACCAGGTGTCAGTTGACCGTTAATATGCTAATGAGGTGATTCATTCTCCGCCAATCCCTGGAGGACAAGTAGTGGGGTGATCCATGCCCCACCAATCCCTGAGAGATAATTAGCATACTGTTGTCTATATAAACCGAGCGATTTTGCTGCTCGGGGTCCCTGTTCAAGAGAGCTGTAACACTGAGAAGAGCTGTAACACAGTAAAAGCATGTTCGCAGAAGAATCCTGTTGTCGCGCGTCCTTCTTGCTGGCGGGACATTGGGCGCGCGACAGGCATGGAACTCTCGTTAGGATGAAAATGTCAATCAAATGTAGTCTGGTGGTGAGAAAATGGTAAATTACAGATATTAAAAAATTGAGTATGTGGATTGGGTGGCTGGAGAGATGGCTCGGGAGTTAAGAGCACTGTCTGCTCTTCCAGAGGACTTGAGTTAGATTCAGTGCCCACATGGTGGCTCTCGATCATCTATAATTCCAGTTCCAGAGTATTTGGCACCCTCAGACACACACACACACACACACACACACACACACACACACACACACACACACAGGCAAACCATCCAGAAAGACAGAAAAAAGAGGGAAAGAAAAAGAAAGAAAGAAAGAAAGAAAGAAAGAAAGAAAGAAAGAAAGAGAGAAAGGAAATAGAATAAGAGTGGTTGGTGCTTAAATCCCTAGAGAAAAAATCTGTAGTCAGCTCCCATTCTTCTTTTAGGGTTTTGGGGATTTTTTCACCCCCTCTTCTTCTTCCAGCCTTTTGTTCTCCTCTTCCTCCTCCTTTTTGTGAAAGTGTTTTCTTTTTTTTTTCCCCAGCCTGAAACAGTGTTCTTATATACCGGGCTGACTTTGAACTTGGACTGTTGTTACGTAGATGACCTTGAACTTCTGATCCTCCTGCTTCCACTTGGAAAGTGCTTGAATCTCAAGCATGTGCCAGTATGTCTGGTTTTTATATGAAAAAACCAGCGAGGGGTTGGGGATTTAACTCAGTGGTAGAGCACTTGCCTAGCAAGCGCAAGGCCCTGGGTTCGGTCCCCAGCTCTCCCCTCCCCCCTCCCCCCAAAAAAAGAAAAGAAAAAAAAAAAACCAGAGAGGATGGGACCTAGGGTTTCCTGCATCTTCCAGTCAACAGACATCCCCAGCTTTCTAACTTTTAAGAACTGTTATATTATTAGCCCCCACCCCCGCGCACACAGGCATAAACTCATTTTAAAAAAAAAGATTTGTTTTTTATTATTTTAATTATGGGTATGTGTGCTTATCTGTGCATGTGAATGCAGTACCCACAGAGGCCAGAAGGGGGCATTAGCTTCCTGAAGCTGAAGTTGTAGACGCTTGTAAGCTGTGCTAATAGGACGCTTTCTGAGCCCTCTCTATGGCACTACATTTTTCCTAGTTAACATTTTAGCTGTTTTATACAGCCGCTAAACATTTGTTCTAATTTAAAAACTTGTTCAAATCTAACTTAGTTTTCCCCTCCCTTATACTCTTTTGACATATTTCATAAAACAATCTGGACTGTTATCTGGTGACGGAGTCGGTTGTGTTATCTGTTGATTCTAAACCAAGATTGGTGTTTTCCATTCACGGAGGGAAAGAATTCAGGGCCTGGGCAGAATTCTGCCAGGCTTTGGATCGGAAGAGAGCAGTTTGGCATCAGCTACAGATAATTACACGCTACAAACAGAGACTGGTTTTCTACAGAAAATGTGAAAGGAAGGAAAGAAGAAAGAAAAGGCCAGGCATAGCAGCACACACCTTTTTCTTTTTAAATTGACTTTACATCCCTATCCATCCTGGTTCTCCACACACAGTCCCTCCCCTGTTCTTGGGAGAGGGTGGAGCTCCCTCCGCTGTTGCAACCCCCATCCTGGAACACACGTCTCTGAGGGGCTAGGAGTGGCGCACACATTTCATCTCAGCACCGGAAAGGCAGAGGCCGGTGGAGCTCTGTGAGTCTGAGGCCAGCCTGGTCTGCCTAGTGACCATTGCCCAGGATAGCCTGGGCTGTGCAGAGAGGCCCTGTCTCAGTCTGGCCTCCCCAAAATATAAAAGAAGAAACAAAAGAAAACAGGTTTAGTACGTATTTTAATATTTCAATAGCATGCCTATTTTGTGGGAGCATCAAATTCAGGGGAAAAGGGAATAAACTTGAAAGCTGTATTAATACCCAGACGGTGACCCTTCCTGGTTAAGTAAGGGCTTTGAGTCCATCTGGGGCCCAGTAACTACACAACGTCAGGCAGGAGGGAAATACACTTCGGAAAATGCAGGGTTTAAGTTCTGCTTCTTCAATTCCCTCGCCCTTGGAGACTTCTGGGATTTGGGTCTCTGTAACCTAAGCAAAGCTACCCAGTAACTGGGTCTATGTTTTTCAAGGACATAAACGTCTGTAGCTTATGATCGAAGTCGATGGGTCTGAACTGAGGCTCCTTGAACTTCCGGGTCATCTTGGAGCTGAGGTACGTGATGAGTTCACACCTTTCCACGAACTGCTCCATCTTCTTTTTATATTTTTTTCTCGAATATTCAGAACCCTTGGGGTTAAATGCTGTAGAAAATGTCACAGAGTTGTGAATGTTTTCTGACAGGTGGTTGGAAAGCCATCTGACAGAGGAGAACTTAACGTGTAACTAACTAGACCACACCCAGCTAAGGGGGAGATGGTCCCATCCCACTTAGGTTAGAGGGATGTCTATCTTAGATCATAATTTTCTGTGTTCACTTTTCTCTGTGGCATGGGTTTTTGAGTGCTGTTATATTATTTATTACCCTGGTTTTATTTATTATAATATTAATGTTATGGTATCAGGGATTGAGCCTAGGGCTTTACATATGCTAGGTCAGTTCTCTACCACCGAACTACATTCCTAGAGCTCTGCATTTGTTTGAGAGAAGGTCTCACTGTGTAGACCAGGCTGCCCTTGAACTCACAGAGATGTGCCTGTCTCTGTCTCCCAAGCGGTAGAATTAGAGGTGTGCACCGCCATGCCTGGTTTAAAGGTTTGTTTTTGAGACAGGGTCTTACTAAGTTGCCTGGGCTGTGCTAGAGCTGACCCCATAGCCCAGGCAGGCTTTGATCTTGCAATCCTTCTCCTCGCCTCCTGCATGGCTGGCCTTTAACAGTTACCAGTGCATAGTCCTTGATTTAAAAACTGGGGATTTCAGTTTTGATATTTTCCTATAGATATTTACCCTGTATTTCATTTGCCCCCCTCCCATGCAAACAGGTAACCAACCCAGTTTAACAACCCTGTCTACCACATGTGGTACAACGAGTGCCAGGCTCTCCGAATGGGGCCTCGTTCCGAGAGGCAGGCATACCTTTGAGATGGAACGCTATGTAAAGGAGCACAGACCTCCTCACACTTAGGAAGGGGAGCTTGGGTTTCAGGTTCCCGGCTGCATTCATTGCCTTGATCAGGGATGTTGCTGTGCCCTGCAGGTAAGAGACGACTTAAATCAGTGTACGTTTGAGTTCAAGTTCGCTCTGAATGCAGACAGATAAAAGCCTTTTCCTTTTCCTCACACAGCCTTCCTGGGATGGGGATGATAGACGACCATCTAGTCAACAGGAAAGACACACACCACACTTCACACCACACTTGATGAGGAGATAAAATATAAATGGACATCGTGCCGGCTGGTGGCGGCCACATGCCTGACGTTGACAAAGAAAGAAGGGGTTGCCCTGGCCCATCTCTGCTTGTGTAGTTGGCACTGATGGCCTGCCTTCTACGCTGTGTTCTTGGCCACATGACAAGGAATCCCAGAGACCACAGGGTCACCAAGTTTGTGAAGCTGTGAAGTTAAAGAGGCCTTCTAATAAAACATGACCTTATAAGGACACTCCTCCCTGCAAGATCCTCCTTGGCATGCTGGTAGTGAGCCTGTGGAGGGCTAGCTTTGTCTCCATGGCTCCTTTTTGGTTTTCTTTCACATTTTTTTGAGGCATTCTTGCTATGTAGGTCAGGTATGTGTCATTGAAGGCTAACTTTGTAGGGAAATTGACAAAAATAAAGTGGTTAAGAAGTTGCGACAAAGGTGTAAAACTGTGATTTTGACATTCATGTTGCAGAAATAAAAGTAATAATCATAGTAACGTTAGAAGGCTAGTGAGATGGTCCAGTGGGTAAGACCCACGTAAAGTTGGAAGGAGAGAACCAACTCTGCAAAGTTGTCATCCGACCTCCACACACATGCCATGATTCATGTTCCCCTCCAGTGCACAGAAGCAGGTCGTGCAACCTGAGTGTGTGCACATGTACATGGACACACACACACACGCACACACACACAAATAATTAAAAGTTAAATAACTTTGAAATACTATTTGATTAGTGATGAATTTTACTACCTTTAAAAATAATGATATCGGGGCTGGGGATTTAGCTCAGTGGTAGAGCGCTTACCTAGGAAGCGCAAGGCCCTGGGTTCGGTCCCCAGCTCCGAAAAAAAGAACCAAAAAAAAAAAATAATGATATCTAGATGAATAAAAAGTGATTTGAAGGGTTGGGGATTTGGCTCAGTGGCAGAGCGCTTGCCTAGGAAGCGCAAGGCCCTGGGTTCGGTTCCCAGCTCCGAAAAAAAGAACCAAAAAAAAAAAAAAAAGTGATTTGAACAGACAGTTTAATGTGCATTTGGGATCAAACGTGGGTTTTGTATCTCATCTACCTTGATGCTGTGATTAACTCTTTTGCAGAGTAATTTAACCTTTGGGAGGTCAACAACATTTCAAATCATTAAAAAAAAAAATCCGACTGCACTAAAATTAAAAAGAAAGAAAGAAAGAAAGAAACTAAGCCACACGTCCGGTTTACATGTAAACAGTTTGATGACAACGCATTCCCCTTCACTACGGTGCAGCCAAGCATTAAATACAGGACAGCACAGATTTGTGTGAACAGCCGCCTTAAATGAAGAGTGCTTTACAACTTAAACCAGAAAACTGGGCTGGAGAGACGGCTCAGCGGTTAAGAGCTCTGACTGCTCTCCCAGAGGTCCTGAGTTCAATTCCCAGCAACCACATGGTGGCTCAGGACCATCTGTAATGGGATCTGACGCCCTCTTCTGGTGTGTCTGAAGACAGCTAGTGTGTACTCGAATACATGAAAGGAGGAAACTTTGCCGGAACCTCACTGCGTCAAATGTGGAAGTGACTGTGGGGAGAACACCCTGAGTTCTTTAACATGCGTCATAGAAAGCCATACAACAGAACCTGTTCCAGGTACCCAGGCAAAGGCAGGCTGGTGAGGTGGATGGATTCCTTGGGCGGGGGAAGTTTGTGCGGAAGCTTCTGGTCCCAGTATTTCATTGGCAACCTAGGAACGCAAAGCTCGTTAGACACACGCTCACACATGCGTGTGCATACAGACACAAGTATGGGGCAAAGCTCACTGCCTGCTTTATCTACGGGAGGAAATTATACAAGAGGCAAGACTAGGGGTTCTAGGAGTTTCTTTTGCTTTTCAATTTCACAAAAGGTCTCATGTAGCCCACTCTGAAGCTAAGAGCAACTTTGAACTCTGAATTCTGCTTCTATCCTTGGTCTATGTGTGAATGTGTGTGTATGTGTCAGTGTGTATATGTATATGTGTGAGCATGCGTATGTGTGTGTGAATGTGTATGTGTGTGTGTATGTGCCAGTGTGTATATGTGTATGTGTGACTGTGTGTATGTGTGTGTGAGTGTGTATATGTGTGTGTGTAAATGTATGTGTGTGTGTATGTGCCAGTGTGTATATGTGTATGTGTTACTGTGTGTATGTGTGTGTGTATGTGTACATGTGACTCTGTGTGTGTGTGAGTGTGTGTGTGTGTATGTGCCAGTGTGTATATGTGTATGTGTGACTGTGTGTATGTGTGTGTGTGTATGTGTATGTGTGACTGTGTGTGTGTGTGTGTGTGTGTGTGTGTGTGTGTGTGTGAGACTTCCCTTCCCCTCCCACAGTTCCAAGCTACATTGGACACGGACATGGAAGACAATAATTTATAATTTGGTGAGTAATCTCACCTCAGGAATTTCTGGAGTTTTTCTTCGCTCTCACAGATGTATATGCGTCCGCGATACTCTACAGCATATTCGTTGTCACCAGGCACCAGGGCTTCATATCTGGAAGGTCAGAAACAAGAAAACACACAACAAAAGCACTGAGGAGTTAGTGTGTGTGTTGTATAATTAACATGTAGTGCTGCGTGAGTGAAGTGTACTGCGTGTCAAGAGTGTTTCGTTTTCCTGCCTGTGCGGAAAGCAGCATTCCCCTGAGTAGTGAGCACGATAAGACTTTCTGGGCTGCGGAGGTGGCTCAGAGCTTAAGGGCATGGGCTGATCTTGAGGGGGCAGGAGTTGGAGTCCCCAGCACCCATGGCGGGTGGTTCACAACTGCCTGTTCCAGGGGATCGGTCGGGTGCCCTCTTTTGGCCTCTGTGGGCACCATCGTGCATACGCTGGTTCTCTTTCTGGTGATGTAAACCAAGAGAGTTCTCAAAGGGGAGAGCTTCACTGTAGTATAAAATAATAATTGAAAACAATATTTGAAAATCAGAACTATTATTAAAGTGACTTTCCTAAGTTAAAACGCTCTGTAGGTGTTTAGCTTACACTAGGGAGAGCTGGTTTCCATTGTGAAGTGGAAAAGTTAAACGGAGAGAAGTGCATCTCTGGGGTTCCAGCATAACCTAACCTCTGGCTTACACACACACACACACACACACACACACACACACACACACACACACACATGCGCACACGCACACAGGGACACACACACATGCACACAAACGCAAACGATTCCTTAAAACACTGGTTTGCCCCACTGGTTTGGAGCAGGGCGTGGGTCTGTTGTCCGAGCGTGAGGACCTGCCTTTGTTTCCCATCCTTGTAAGTCACTGGGCAGTAACCCTGAAGCTCAGCCGACATAGGAAAACGACTCTTCAGCTCCGACAGTGTCAGCCTCTTGGGAAGCATGTCATCTGGTGGGAGCGGATGAGGTGCCAAGGGAGGCACATACAGTTCTGGGTTCTTCAGAAATTTCTGTTAAGAAAAGAGGTACAGCAGCAAAAAGCATTTAAAACAGCAATGACACGCCAACGAAGCCGCCCCTGGAGGCTGTCCAGGTCCTTTCCCGTTTCAGTAGTCTTTCAAGGCGTCCGAGAGAAGTTATTGCAACTTCTTCTCTCATAAGTTCCTCAGGACAGTAATCCCAAGCAATTAAAGGTCTCCTCTTACTCAAAAATACACTTTTAGTTCATATTCTACAAGGACTGGGGGGCTTTAGACACCTGCTAGTCCATCTCTGCCCTTTGGGGGTTCTCCAGCATCGGTAGTGACTCTGCAAAGGCCCAGAGCATCTGTCATGACTTCTGCTTCGAAAGTTCTAATTATGCTATAAACAGTAAGAAATAGGCACCCCGCCCCTGGTAAAATTAAAACTCTCATTCTTCAGAGGAAAATAAAGTATTCAGATTAGTTTTTTATTACTGTCTTCAGTTATAAACCATATATATGTTATCAAGTCACAAACATCAAAATACTGGGATCAGTACATGCTTGGGTGTTTAAATCCATGGGTACGAGTAACCTATTCTCCATATCCGTGGGTTCTGAGGCCTCAGATTCTGGTTAGATATATTCAGGAAAAGTCTGGTTATTTTTTAATTTAAACTGAATATGTATGGCATTTCCTACTTTCAGCATCCCCTGGACATGTAAGTACAGTGTGTTGACTACCTACGCGGCATTCACACAGTGTTAGGTATTATAAGCCATCCAGGAGTAGCTTACCAGATGTGGGAGCATGTGTACAGGTTAGGCTGTATGCAAATGCTACCCTTCTCTATACTTTGCACCCACAGAATTTGGCGCTTTTGAAAGGGATGTTTTAGAACCAATCCCCACAGATGCTGGGGATAACTGGGAAAGTCTAATGGTTTTGTTCTTGTTTGTTTGTTCTTTGTTTTAAATATGGAAGACAGCTTCATTCCTACTAACTTTAGTTTTCCTAACTCAGCCCTTGAAGCTGAACCCCTGGGTGTCTTTCTGTAGGACGAGTCTTGTGGTGCTTCATAGCTCTTCCACTGGTGACATCCAACCGTTGGCTTTACCTGCCTGATAGGCTACCCATGATCCACCACTAACCAAAGCCTTCCAAATATGCCTAGGGGTTGGGACCTATGCTTTGAGAAAGCCTAGGGGTCGGGTAGTGTCAGAGCTACGCTTCGAGTTTCTCACTGATTCCCAAGTCACAGGCTCCAATGATGGGGTTCTTGGTCCCAATTCTCTGAGTCTTCCCAAGGGCGCCTGCTTTTCTCATTTGATGAAGCTCAAGACAAGTTATTTTCTTCCCTCGATGAATATTCACATGAGAAACAGACTTACGTTTAGCTTTTCCTGGGAACTCATTTTATAATAGTGTCCCCTGAACTCTGCTGTGAATTCCAAGCTGCTAGTTACGGAGCAGTCAATTAGTTCATTGGACTCTGCTAGGCTGACAGGGCAGAACTGTTTAAACTCTCCCAGGCGAGAAATCAGCTCCTCAGGTGTGATGCATAGCTTGTCAATGCACGCGGCTTTCCCTGTTATTAACACATTAACTATCACCATATATTTCCACAGGAAATACAATGATTAAACATTAAAATAATTTCAGTAGACACCATTGTATTAACACTATACATTAAAATTCTAAATGATAGAGTAAAAAAATAATGTCATTATCAATGTGTGTGGTGGTGGAGGTCTACAGTCCCATGTTCTAGAGGCTGAAGCAGAAGGATTGCTTCGAGTTTTAAGTCAACCTGGGCTCCACAGTGAGAACCGGTTTTAAAACAAGCTAGCAAGCAAACAAAACGAAAGTTTCTCTTCGTGCCTGCAACCTCTAGCCTACCACTCACTGTAAGAGGCACTCCCTGTTGGGTTTATGCCATTTTTAATTTTTTCCCTCTATACATTTGCATATATACATGTCTTTTGCATATAGTGTACGTAGTGGTTTGAGTGTGCTTGGCCCGCAGGGAGTGGTTCTGTTAGGAGCTGTGGCCTTATTGGAGGAGGAGTGTCAGGGTGGACTTTGAAGTTCATCCCAGTTTGGAAGAGTCAGTTTTTCTCCTGGCTGCAGTTGGATCAATGAACGTTGTCCTTTGTAAGACTTGCCTTGGTCATGGTGTCTGTTCACAGCGATGGAAACCCTCACTAAGGCCCTGTACTTATGCCATTACGCTTAAGCATTACTTTGCAACTGACTTATCAGTTCTTTGTTGTCCTTGACTTCTTTCTTCGTTGACCCAGTTCTTTAGATACATTAATTTTGGTTTGTTTATTCCGCTCCAGAAAACACTCTGATATTTCCCAGGCAGCCTTTATCTTGGTGTCATTGTGCTTCAGCCTTCTGGGTGTTGGAATTATAGGAGTGCTCTACCTTTCCTGGCTACCCAATTCCTTTGACTGTGTGCATAGTATTCTATTATACAATGCATTATATTATATATAAACTGTAAATATATGACCGTTAACTTATGCATATAAGTGGTTTACTTAAATAATTTATCTTTGTTTACTATCCTTGTTCTAGTTTTAAGGTATCATCAACTATAAACATGTAACAAATAATAGTTATGCATGCATGTGTAATATATATATAATATACAATAGTTACATATATACACACATGCATATATAGACATATATATACATATGTATACATATATATACACACACACATATAGACATATATATACACACACACACAATAGTTACATCTGTGTGAATAGGCATCTACACATGCAACACATACACAAACGTGCATACACACATGAACACACACAAACACACATGCACATGCACATATATTTATATTCGAACAAGTATTGTCTACACAATTCTAATGTTAATTTGCTCTGGTGGTTTGAAGGTTCTTGGCTCATGGGATAAGTGGCACTGTTAGGGGGTGTGACCTTATTGGAATAGGTGTGGTCTTGTTGGAGGAAGTGTGTCACTGTGTAGGTGGGCTTTGAGGTCTCCTAGTGCTCGGGCTCCATCTAGTGCAGAAGAGACCCCCCCCCCCCCGCCCTCAACTGCCTGCAGAAGACAGAGTCTCCTCCTGGCTGCCTTTGGTTCAAGATGTAGAGCTCTCTGCTCCTTCTCCAGCACTTGGCCATGCTTCCCTCCGTGGTGATCATGGACTGACCCTCTGAACTGTAAGTCAGCCCCAGTTAAATGTTTGCCTTTGTCAGAGTTGTATCGGTTATGGTGTCTCTTCACAGCAATGAACCCCCAAGATACTGGCAGTCCAGCAACAGGACGGGCATTGGGAAACACTGTCTTATTGGCTGTCGTGTCCCACTGACCGTCTAAAAGCAAGCAATGGCCAGTGAGAGCGCAGCAGCATTCCCAGAACGGTCCTGAGGATGCTCACTGCTGGAATGCAAGTCTGCAAGTGGAAAAATCTGCAGCTCGACTGAACCAACAGAGCTGAGTAGAGCCTTGACTCCACTTCTGAGTGTCACAAAGATGGATACCAGCCACGAACTGTGACCATTCCATTAGGTCCTGGTCCACTCCGAAGAGCTCAGAGTGGCAACTGGAGAGAGTTTATAAACATCTTTGTGTTTTTCACAGTTCAGAGGTCTCTGGAGTGTTGTTACTTGCCTGAAGACAGAGTGATGTTGGTACTTTCTGTATACAACTCTCGATGCCTGATTACCTAATTAACTCTGCTAATTTGATCATACATCTGACTATGTTGCTATTGGTTGTCATCGATTGAACCTAAGTCTGCTTGGTTCACTGTGAACCGTGAGGATCACTGAAGGACATAGGCTGTGCTGCCCCATCTCTGGTACTGCTGTGGATCTGTGCCCTGCGTTTTTTATTGTACCTTATAAATCTGTTCCCACTGTATGTGGGTATTTGTTTCTAATGAAAAAGGATATACACCCAGCACATGCCTTTAATGCCAGAGAACCGGGGGCAGAGGCAGGTGGACCTCTCTGTGTTCAAGACCAGCCAGGGCTACATAATGGGATCCTGTCTGGAAAAACAAACAATGAGCTCTATACCACAGGATTAGTCTTCTAGGCTCGGCTGTGTCTTCTTAAAAGAGACATTGAATCTTCATAGCACATTTGAATGTGACCTTGAGAACAAAGATAGATAAAGAGACTGAGGAGCATGAAATGACAGAAAGACAAAAAGAATGCCATTCAGTGACAGAGACAGGGTTGTTGTGTGACTTCATTAGCCAACAATTGCTGGCTATGCTGGAAACAAAGAGAAAGGAAGGTCCTTCCACAAAGTCCTCAGAGACAGCATGACATTGCTAACACCTCGATTTTGAACTTCTTGCCTCTTGAGTTGGGACACAATACATCATTGTCATTTAATCCACTCACTTTGGGTACCTTTTCATAGTATCCCTAGGACATTAAACCAATTCCAAAGGCCAGGACTTCTGTCTTGCTGGCTCTCTCACTTTTTCTTGCCTTCCTAAAGGCTGCTTCACTTGGAAGACACGGTTGCCTGCTGAGTGTAGTGATGTAAACCACTAACCCTGCTGTTCAGGAAGCCAGGGTTTGAGGCCAGTCTGAGAGTCACGGCAAATCTCTGTCTCAAAAAGCCAGCAAATAAATAGATTAATAATGATCTAGGTGACATCAGCCATTCCAGGCATGACTAGTGAGAGAATTACAGGGTCACAGAAGCTTCCGTTGAGATTTTAAAAGAGGGCTGGGAGTTCAGTCAGTGTGCGACAAGGTCACTATCTCTCTAGGTGACTCTTGACATGGTCTTGCACAAAGCTGTGTTGGTGGGGTCTAAGACAAAATGGAGAAGCAAGGATGTTAGGAACGCCAAGAACACAGAAGGTCTGCTGAGGAAAGCAGAAGGGAGTGGAAGGAGCCAGCCTAAGCAAGAGACCGTGAGGACCATACATAGCTAGCTAGCTTTGGGGGTAGGATGGGGCTGCTCAACCCTGGTTTCATTTAGATGACAACATTACAAGTCTCAGATAGTGGCCATGGAGCTGTGGTTCTGTCATTTGGTCTGATAATGACTTGTTGGGCTTCTATTCCTTCTCCCTTTTAAGAGTGGGATTTACCCGGTGTTGTCATAGCTCAGCACATGTAAATTTCTTTTTCCTTGGATGAGAAAGGTGTGCCTTGGGGTTGGGGATTTAGCTCAGTGGTAGAGCGCTTGCCTAGCAAGCGCAAGGCCCTGGGTTCTGTCCCCAGCTCCGGAAAAAAAAAAAAAAGAAAAAGAAAAAGAAAAAAAAAAAAAGAGGAGAAAGGTGTGCCTTTCAGTTCAGAGAAGACTCAGAATTTGGACTTTTGAGCAATGGAGGCTCTGGAGACTAAATGCACATCGCATTATGAGACAGCTAAGAGCCTTTGGGAGCCCAGGATGGAGTGCTATGGTTTGAATACAAAATGTCCCTCGTGTAAAATGAAGGCTTGGCCTCCAGCTGTTGACATCATCTTGGGGTAGTAACAACTTAAATGAAGAAGTAGGTCATTGGGGCATGACTTTGAAGGCTGGATTTCACCCACTGGTCCTGTTCTTCCTCCCTACTTCCTGGGTGCAACACAGTAGCAAAGCTTCCTCTTCCACATCTTCCCCACAGTGATGCAGCGCCTTACCACAGCCTCGAAACAACCACCACAGCCAGGAAGCAGCCACTACAGTCACGAAACAATCACAGTAGACAGGATGGACTCAGACCTTTGAGAGTCTATTGTCTTTCCCACATGAGATCACCTCCTAATACTGTTCTTCTCAGGCAGGTGCCATGGCAGCAAGAAACAAACAGCATAGCATGCAGCTCAATGCTATCTATTCTAGCTTAACATGTGAACAGCCCTGTATTCAATCTACAAAACAACAACAACAACAACAACCAACGAAACAACAACAAAGCCACGATACTAAAAACTCAAAATGCGTTGAGGACCTGAGACTACAGGGAGTTTATGCTTACGATCCTGGCACTTGGTAGGCTGAGCCAATAGGATCTCTGTGAGTTGCAAGGCCGGGGGCATAGAGCCAGAGCCTGACACAAAAAGTCAGTGGGGAGCGGAGAGGAGGAGAAGGGCATCAAGAAGAATGAGAGGAAGGAGGGAGAAGGGGAGAGGGAGGGAGAGAAAGAGTGTGGAGAAAGGGAAAGGAGATGGATGGACGGATGAATAGATGGATGGGTATGTGTATGATGAAGGGAGGGAGGGAGAGAAAGACAGAGAAGCACAGGGAAGAAAAGCAAATTTGATAAAGGGATTCATGGATCAAAATGAAGGTGCTTCTTGCATAGCAAAGACAGCAACCAGCAAGAAGAGAGAGCTTACGGTGCAAGGGAACGTCCTTGACAATGGGGTTAACACCAGCATATATAAGGAATGTGTGAACAGTTCAACAGTATAAAAACAAACAAAACAACCAGCTGACCAATGGTATCATGGTTTGGGTCTGAAATGTCCCCCCAGGCGCCTATGTATGAGCACTTGGTCTCTACCTGTTGATGCTGTTTGGGGAAGGTTATGGAATCTTTGGGAGGTGGAGCAGGTGGGTCGCTGGGGCTGTAGGCCTTGTAGTTTATAAACACGGGGTCATTTCCACTTCCCATCCCCTTTCTGCTTGGTTTCCAGCAGCCACTACAGCTTTGAACAGCTCCCACAATCACCATGACTTCTCTGCCATGAGGACCTGTATCCCCTCAAACTGGAAGCCAAGTAAATTCTTCATCACTTAAAGTTCGTTCTTGTCAAATATTTGGTCACAGTGATGAGAAAAGCAACAAATACTGACATAAACAGGTATTTTCTCACAAGACATGGCCAACAAATATACAAAAATTTCTCAGCCCCAGGAGTTATCAGAGAGATGCAAATCAAAACCACGGGGAGGCACTACCTCATCCCAGGATACCTACAGTAAAATAGAGAAAGGAATCATAAATGCTGGCAGGGATGCATGTGGAGGGGGTACTCATACACTCACTGTCAATGCAGCCACCACAGACAACAGTATAAAGGTTCTTCAAATGATCAAAACTTATAACCATCATTTGATCTGGCCACCTCCAATTCATAGTATAAATACAAAAGAAATAGAATAAACGCATCAAAAGTGGTAGGCACTCACACTTTAAATTCTACATCTAAGACGTATAATCAACCAAAGTATCCATTAGTGGATTCATGGATAAAGGAAATGTATTCTATACGCAATGAATTCTGTTCAGTCTTAAATAACAATGAAATACCATCACTTTTGGGGAGTAAAACTGGAGGCTCTGGAAGGCCTCATGATTAGCTAAATAATCCAGTGATTGAAATGTAAGCGTTAACATTCTGGACCGCTAGCCATTGTGCTCGTGTCCTGACTCCTCACACTGTTCCACAGAGGGGTGCACTGATGGCTGGGTGTGGAGCCGCTCATCAAGCACACGCATGGCCTTGGGCTGTGTCCGCTTGCACTGGCCAGGAAATGTGCAGTGATGATGTGTCCACGGAAACAAAGAAGTGAAATGCAAAACTAGAGAAATAAGCTCGAGTAGCATCTGCCGCTGATTACCATAAATAGTCGCGTTGACATACCCTGCTCTGCTTGGGCTGTGCAGCAAAGAGCTCAGGCTGGGTAACAGACTCAGAACAAAGATTTGTTGCAAGACAGTTGTGGAGATGAGGAGGTGCAAGAGGCAAACGTCAGTGGGTCTAGTGTCTGATTGGACTGTCCTCTGACTGCTGGCACTTCCTCATACAGAAGGGACAAATGAGCTCCCCCAAGTCTTCTCATAGTGAAGGGCTCAGACAAGTGCTGACTGCATTACCCGATTATGTCAGAAAGGCCCTGGGGCCTCCTAAACTGTTGCATTGTTTAAATGTAGGTTAACTTTCCAGATATGGATTTTGGGGACCCACCAACATTCAGTTGGCATGGTATATTTAAAATACTAATTGTCAAGGCAAAGTTTCGATTTAATAAATTATACAAGCAGGGACAAGGTGTGTGTTATGGTTTGCATATGCTTGGCCCAGGGAGTGGCACTATTAGAAGGTGGGGCCTTGTTGGAGGAAGTGTGTACTGTGAGGGTGGGCTTAGAGACCCTCCTCCTAGCTGCCTGAGGATGCTTAGTCTGTTCCTGGCTTCCTTCAGGTGAAGATGTAGAACTCAGCTCCTCCTGCACCAGGCCTGCCTGGATGCTGCCATGTTCCCACCTTGATGATAATGGACTGAACCTCTGAACCTGTAAGCCAGCCCCAGTTAAATGTTGTCCTTTATAAGACTTGCCTTGGTCATGGTGTCTGCTCACAGCAATAAAACCCTAACTAAGACAGCATACCGAAATTTTAAGTTCACACGTTGTTTTGTTAAAAGAATATTTTTCCTATCATTTGTGTGGTAGAGGCAGGCAGAACTCTGTGAGCTTGAGGCCAACCTGGTCTACAGAGCAAGTTCCAGGCCAGCCAAGGCTACATAGCAAGTCTCTGTCAACAAATAAAAAGATAAAGAGAAAGAAAAGAAAAGTCATCTGAGGTTGCTCTGTGGGGTTGTCCTCTGGCCTTTATACTCCTCTGCACACACATGAACCTGCACACCACATATGTACATACACATGAATGCAAATGTATACACAAGTGCACACAAATGTACACACACACACACACACACACACACACACACACACACACACCCCTTACCTTCCTTTATTTTCTCCATGTATGTCTGTATGTACTTGTTCATCTGCTGGATGTCTTTGATGACTTCATTCCATACCCACCATTTACTGTGGAACCCGTCAATCACATGCCAGTTTTGATGCTGCCGTTGATAAAACTGCCTGATCTCATTGACATTTTTACGGTACTTTGCGTTCCTATAGGCTATGATCTGCGTGCTGTTGTGCATCGGATAAGGCATACTAAGGAGGAAACAGGGAGGGTGGAAAGCTGTTGACGGTGTACAACGTCCCCTGTAGAGATGGTCAGGCTCACCCCGCTCCCGCAGCTCCCTTGTGAATATTACCCTTGTTCACTCTTCTTCTCTAAGAGCAGTCTTTTGAAAATCTCCTTAGACGGCACATCCAACTCAAAGATGATCATGGGAATGATTGACCTTGCCTCCAAGAGTTCCACCTGGTGTGGGGTGACGGGGTAGCCATCGATGACCACACTAACAGACAAACAGAAAGGCGGAAATCCCACAGTTCTTTTCTCTCATGATTCTCTTATGTCCTTCAGAGCAAATTTCCGTCTCTGAGTGCTCTGGGGCTTTCCCTTACGATACTGTTTGTTTGTTTTTTGTTTGTTTTGCTTTTTGGGCTATATCTTTATCTTTGCATTGTAACCCTTCGTTATCCCTAGACCTTAAGGTGGGCAGAGTACCCACGGGCACAGCTTTGAAAGTGGAAGGAGGAGACACACATTTATATGTTTGTACGCTCAGTGCTACATGACTAAGTTTTGGTAGAATTGGAGAGTCACACTTTGCAAACTGTGTGTCCTTGGTGTTATTAATATAAGCACGAACAACAGAATGAATGTAGCCAATCCAGATTTGAAGCCTGGTATACAAGCTCTATGCCTTTGTTTTTAATAAGCTAGGAGAAAGTTCTTTCTACCCCTTAGAGTTGTTTTAAAGGTTAGGGAGCAGGCGTGAGAACCAATGAGACAGGGCATCCCATGTACTAGTAAACAGTCACAGGTATTCTGTGAAGAGATATTCTTGTTGTAGGAGAATGGAAAGTTTGGGAGGAATTTGGGATGGGGGAGTCTGAGAGGCGCCCACACAAGCGAGTAAGCACAGAGTGTGAAAATCAAAACCCAACAGTCTGAGATAGCGAGGTCGTCTATCAAACTGAAAACAAACAAAATATATTGTCCCCCAGAAATTCTATGAGTGGCCTCATAGTCAAGGCAGCAAGCTGGCCATGTGGTTGATGGCCAGCCGTAAAGGTTTGTAAGTCTTGAGTGACAGGGTGCACTCGCCAGCACTCTCCAGCAAAGTGCAGGCTTTAGAGAGAAGTCTCTCAGCAGAGATAATGACACAGCCACCCCACTGTAGAAGAGTCTGCAAGAGAATGACATTCTTCTCTTTTAGACAGAGAGTGGTTACTTCTATACACTGGGAAGGGCCACTTGAGTGACTCTCAGGACCGGGGACGTAAACCTAGGGTGGACAGGCAGTCTTCATGCTGGAATTCAGATGAAATAACCCTGTGACCCAACCAAAGTTGTCCTCATGGGGGAAAACTGAACACCAGGGGAGAAGTAACAGTGAGGACACGGCCCTTCCTCTCCCAAAGGTTGTCACCCCCTGCTCACTGGTCCCTGAAGTGAGAGAAACCATTCAATGACTTGACTCGAACCCACCAACAGAGAAGAGTCTGAAGGTTCTAACTATACAGTGTCTTCACAGAGCCAGGGGAGTCTAAGACTGGGACTCAGGACCAGATTGCACCAGGGTTCACCGGGGCGTGACCAATGGCTGTAATGGACAGCAGGGGAGGGTGAACTGAGGATGAAGTACTCAATGTTCCTGTGCAAATATGGCATTAGAGGAGGGGCACTGCTCCCTGTCCGGGGACCTGAGCCGAAGGGGAACGGTGTTCCTGGGACCACATCATCTGACGGAACAGTGAGAGCTACTGAGGGAGGGGAGCAGGTGGCCCTCCCTGTGGGCTGTGCAGGACTTGCTACAGACAGTAACGAGGGCTGTGGGCTAGTTGGCCATGAATCCAAGTCATGGATCTTGATAGGACAGCGCTCAGTTTCCCTGTAAGTGCTCAGCCCGAGAAGTAGACTGTTCCCCTCCCCTTCACGGGCGGGCGCTCTAAACCTTTTTAAATAACCCGAGCGAGCGAGCGTCCCGACAGTTACTCCCCGCCCCTTCCGCCCAGTCCCGCCCACTTACCCTACAGTGTTGCACACACTGTCCAACAGAGAGATGTCTAAAGCTTGAATAGCCAGGTCGTCAGGCACCGTCATCCCTTTGTGAAGATGCCAGTTTATCCTCAGCGACAGCTCTGCCTCTGGGTGATTGCTTAACATTCCACGCAACGCGTCTCCCATCGACAAACATTTTAAGCCGTAGTCATTTGCCAGCTGTTTGGCAACTGGAAAGACACGAAGCGGGAAGCCTGTTTCACTCCACAGGTTCGACAGCGAACCTTACCTTTCAGATTCGGGCCTATGACATAGATGACAAGTTTATCTTCTTCAAAGAACCATCAGGTTTGGGAACTTTAGGACCTGGTTAAGGAACATACTAGGTTTCTTCTTTCTTCTTTTCTTTTTCAAACAATCAAACCCATGCTTAAGCAACATGTTCCTTCTGTGCAAAGTAGCAAGTTTTGGGGAAGCATTGTAGCAATCCTGTGTAGACTTGGTAATTTGGTTTACTGTTAAAGATAACAATGTAGCAAGACTACTTCATAGGATTCGCCACTCCGCAATCCATCTGTGGATTCTGGCCTGCAGCGAGGATAGCAAATCCTAGACACCTGGGTCTCAGTCCACCCTCTAGGAAATATTTTAAATGGCATACTTTACATTTTGTTCTTATTTTTATTTTTTCCATGTGTATATCTTGTGTACTACCTGTGTGCAGTACTACAGAGGCCAGAAAAATATTTCAGACTCCCTGGAACTGGAGTTATGGACAACCGCAAGCTGGTATGTGGGTGATAGGAATCGAACCCCTGGCCTCCAGAAGAGTAACCAGTGCTCTTTACTGCTGAGCCATCTCTCTAGCCTGCTACTTTATATTTTGATAGTGATTTATAGCTTAGGAGACAGTTTTTTTTTTCCCTGTGAATTGATTTGGGTGGCATGAAAATTGAATTCTAACTTTACAGCTATGGGGAGCCGAAACCTGCTGATAGAACAGAGCAGCAGAGGTCAGATAAAAATCCCAGAGCCTCAACATTGGTTTTCCTACAAAGTCTGGAACCAGGTCTGCCCAGAGCCTAAGGCTAAATGAGTTTTCAGAGGCAGGCGTACTGTTAAAATCCCTCTGCACTTCACAGACAGACGAGAAGTCAGCTTGTTAGGGGTGTTTTCAGCCCTGGAAATGGAATTTTATTTCTATTGAGAATATTCTGTTGTGCTTGGGAAATGCAGTTATCTTGAGGACATTTAGAATCCGACTCCTTTGCCATATTAAGAAATTTAAAAATTAGAAAGAGAAACTTAAAAGTGTGTGTGTGTGTGTGTGTGTGTGTGTGTGTGTGTGTGTGTGTGTGTGTTTCTTCTGAGACAGGATCTTTCACTGGCCTAGACCTTTCCAAGTAGGCAGGCTAGCTGGCCTAGGGGAACTGTCCATCTCAGCCCCCCTAGACTGGGATTACAAAATCTGCACCACCATATCCGATTTTTTCTATGGGTTCTGAGCTAGACCTCAAGTCCTATGTCTTTAGTAGACACTTAGGCCATTGAGTCAACTCTATAGATCCCTCCACAAACAATGCAAAAGAATGATTTTTTAAAAAAAACAACTAATAAATTAAAAAGGTTACAAATAAGTAGCTGGGTTAAGGAAGACAGTGAGGGGTATGAAAATAATTTCAATAAAGTGGAGGAGAGGAAAGGCACAGGGAAGACTCCAGAGGCATCACTGTGACGAGCAGGCGTGTGGAGGAGAGATGGGGGAGAAAGAGAAGCAGGACAGTCTGCGTACTGTGAATCGAGTTAGAGACTCGAGGGCGGAGAGAAACAACCTGATGTGAGCATCCTGCACTGCCACCTGAGGCCATGGTGATGTCCCAGTCTGTGCTGCTGCTGACGGCCATGTCTGGGTCCATGGTTCCACAGCAGCAAGGGTTTGTGTCAGTGTCCGTGGCCCGTGTTACCACCAAAGGCCACGAAGATGTCCTTGCTCTGGGCTGTTGCCTAGTTGATGACCTAGAACTGACCTTGCCCCTGGGAGGCTGAAGCATTCTAGACAGTGGGCCTGCACCTTGCCTGGGCTGGGCTGGCGAGCTTGGTGTGAGTGTAGGAGATCTAGCAGTCTGAACAACTCAGCTACCATCCAGGTCCAGATCCAGGGCTTTGAGTTGGCCCATGCCAACATCTACCCCATCTCTGAACTGCTCGAGGGTGTGAAGGGGCAGGTTCTGTAGGATCCCCATGGCACAGGGTAACAACAGGATATCTAAGAGGAGCCCTGCTGAGAATTGAGTGCCGATGGTAGTGCAGGAGAAGTCAGAGGCTTTGAACCAGACCAGACTCATTGCAGTAAATGTTTGCATGTGAAACTGTTTAGGTAAAAATGGTTGTCTTAGGGTTTTACTGCTGTGAACAGACATCATGACCAAGGCAGGAGGAGCTGAGAGTTCTACATCTTCATCTGAAGGCTGCTAGCAGAATACTGGTTTTCAGGCAGCTAGGATGAGGGTCTTAAAGACCATACCCACAGTGACACACCTCCTCCAACAAGGCCACACCTCCTAATAGTGCCACCCTCTGGGCTAAGCATATTCAGACCATCACATCCCTGGCCCTCATAGGCTTGTTTAAACATATGAGTCTGTGGGGGCCATACCTAAACATAGCATAATTCAAAAGACATTTAGTCCAACTTCAAAAGTCCCCATAGTCTGTAGCAGTCTCAACAATGTTAAAAATCCAAAGTTCAAAGTTCTCTTCTGAGATTCATCCAAGCCCTTAACTGTAATCTCTAAAGCAAGACAAGAACTCAGCTGGGCAAACTCCAAACTCTGCATCTCCATTTCTGATGTCAAAGCGGTCCTCAGATCTCCAACTCCTTTTTCCTCTTTGTTGCCTGCAACAAACTTCTTTCTCCTGGGCTGGTTCCACTCCCTGTTAGCAGCTTTCCTCAGCAGATAGCTCACTGCTTTGACATCTCAAACATTTTAGGGGTCTCCAAGGCAAATTCAATGTTGCAGCTTCTTGTTTCAATGTTCGGGGGTCCACACATGATCTTCTGGGCTCCTACAAAGGGTCACTTCTCCAGCTCTGTCCTCTGTAGCGCTCTAAGATCAGGCTTATCCACTCCACTGTTGCTGTTTTTGGGGATCATCTCATCATACTGGCATCTATAATACACTGGGGTCTTCTGCTGCAAATAGGCTTCCCCAGTAGCCTCTCATAGGCTCTCTTCAAGGTGCCAAGCCTCATCTCCTTTGCATGACCCCTGGGTCATCAGCTGAGGCTAGACCTTCACCAATGGCCTTCCATGGCCTTTCATAGTGCCCAGCCTCAGTTGCTCTTCATGACTCCTTCTAGCCTTCAAAACCAGTATCACCTGGGTGACTCTTACACATCACCATGTATAGCTGTGGCACGAGGCACACCCTTGGCTTTCTCTGGAACACAGCTTCTTTGTGCTCTTAGAAAACACTTCCCAGAAGATTTCATCTCAGTGATGCTGGTCTCTTCTTAATCACCACTAATTCCTTAGCTCCAGCTAACTAGCATCAATTATCCCAGTAGTCTCTTTTATTCTGGACTCTAATGCCAGAGCCACATGGCTGAAGCTACTGCGTTCTGCTGCTTCCTGGGGCTGGAACATGGGCCCTCTTTTCTATTACCAGTTTTATGTTTTTCAACTCTCTCACTGCCTAAGCTTGGCTGTCCTGGAACTTGCTCTGTAGATTGACCTTGAACTTGGAGAGCTGCATGGCTCTGTCTCCTGGGCTTAAAGATGTGTACCACCATGCCTGGATTTAAGCTTTTCTTCACCTAGAACATGCTCTTTTCCCAGCTGGCTTTCAAGTCAGAGATCTGCTTGGCTTCTGGACCTAAAGGTGTGTAGCATCATGCCTGAACCTAAATTTAGCTGGATGGGATTTTACCCCAAAGTCACCTCTCCCTTAATTCAATTTAGTATCTTTGAACACAGGATTCAGCTCCATTTGACTTACTGGTGCCCTTTTAATACTCAAACCATATATTTTATATTTTTTCTTTCTAAGCTTGCTATGCTTATTCAGAACACTCTTCTGAGACTTAACTAGAGAACAAAGTCTATGATGGGCATTTCTGAGACCTCCTTTGTCAATGCAATCAATTTGTGTCTCTTCACCTTAGCCTTAGGCAGACTCTTCACGCAATGGCAAAAAGCAGCCACATTCCTCACCAAAATACTACAAAAATAGCCTCTAGGCCACATACTGAAGTTCTTCTCTACTGAAACCACTTGGGCCAGGTTCGAACAGTTCAAATCACTCACAGAAACAAAGCCTTCCATATTCTTACTAGTATGGTTCATTAAGTTCCATTTAAAACACTCCACGGCTTTCCAAATCCAAAGTCCCCAAATCAACATTCTTCCAAATAAAAGCATGGTCAGGCTTATCATAGCAATACCCCACTCCTGGTACCAACTTCTGTCTTAGTTAGGGTTTTACTGCTATGAACAGACATCACGACCAAGATGAGTCTTATAAAGACATTTAATTGGGGCTGGCTTACAGATTCAGAGGTTCAGCCCATCATCATCATCAGGGTGGGAACATGGCAGCATCCAGGCAGCATCTAGGCAGGCATGGCACAGGAGGAGCTGAGAGGTCTACATCTTTATCTGAATGCTGCTAACAGAATACTGGCTTCCAGGTAGCTAGGATGAGGGTCTTAATACCCACACCCACAGTGGTATACCTACTCCAAAAGGGTCACACTCTGGGTCGAGCATATACAAACTATCACATTGGTATACTGTGTGATATACCATGACATACCTCAGCTTCCATGAAGAGATTTGTTTTTTATCTTTATTTTTATTTTTCTTTTCCTTTCAGAGGTGGGGAGATTGCTAGGGGGGAGAGCAGATATGAAGGGATTGGGAGATGAGTGGGATTGGGTGCATGATGTGAAATTCACCAAGAACCTATAAAAAGTTTAAAGAGAGAGAAAGGAGAGTTGCTTAAAAAGAACCAATCAGAATCTTGGGGCTTGAGAGATGGCTCAGGTTAAGAGCACTGACTGTTCTTCCAGAGGTCCTCAGTTCAAATCCCAGCAGCCACATGGTGGCTCACAACCATCTGTAATCAGATCTGCTGCCCTCTTCTGGTGTGTCTGAAGATAGCTACAGTGTACTTATATATAATAAATAAATAAATCTAAAAAAATCTTGAAAAATGAATATCTCAATAAATCAGATTTAGAAGAAGCAATCAAAAGTACCACCAACAGCTTAGCTTAAGTGGAGAACACCAGGGCTTGAAGATAAAACTTGATGACTTATTATTTTCAGAGAGCAATAAATAAAAATAAGACAGAATAAACAAGACACTCGAGATCTCTACTCTCAAAAGGATACTATCAAAAGATCATTTTAAGAGGAGTGTGATCGGTTCAGAGGAGAAATAAAGACAAAGGAACAGAAAACCCATCAGTCACAGAAAAATCCCCAAGTCTTGGGGAAGATACAAATGGCCATTTACAGGAGACATTTAGAATCCCAACTAAATACAATCAGAACAGAAACTATAATTAAACCTTATAATTAGATGCCAGCGGTACAGAACAAAGAAGGAATAATAAAGTATGTATGAAAGAATTGTCAAATTACACATACATATTTCTCAGGAGAAACTCCAAAGGCCAGGAAGGCTTCAGGGAAGAGGTTCAAGTAATAGCAGAAAATAGATTATTAAATCTAATCAAGTTATCATTCACAATAGAAAGGGAAATAAAAACCTTCTAAGACTAGCATAAACTAAAGCAACTCATGATACTGGATAGGAATTCATTGGGTGAGATGAACACAATTGTCAAATTAGAGTTAGGAACAAATCAAACACTGTCAATTCAGCAAAGCATCCCAACTCTTAACAGTGATAAAGCAGACATGTACACAGATTATTCCAAATAACTCAAATGGAAACAAAATTTGGGCAGGAGTAGTACACATCTTTCAACAGATATGTGGTACACATAAATGGAATTAGGGTGCCTGAAAACAAGTCTTAACAGTTTGCTGCCTGCAAGAAACTCACTTTTATCAACAAAGGTATAAATAGACCCAAACTGAAAGTATGGGAAATAATACTACAATCAAAGGAATATGAAAGGAAGCAAGATTAACTTTACTCAGGTCTGACCAAATAGACCTAAAATCAAGTTAGTTAGAGGAGACAATGGCCATGTTATATTGATAAAAGAACTGTTATGCAGTGTAACAAGGCCCCAGACTTTAGCACAACTGACTCCATAATTAAAGTACCATTCAGGCCAAAAAATTTAGCACATAGACATGTCTATCTGTCGAAACGAAAACAAAGACTGGCTAATGAAGACTTTCTTTTGGCTTAAACCTATGTCCGAGTGGTCGTCTGTTGTGGATATGCCACAACAGCATTAAGTTGAGTGGGTATGGACTTGGTGTGGGGTGAGGTATATCCGAACGTGAACAACAGAACATGTATTAAATTCTCAAATCACTATTATTTTTTTTAAATAAAAGGAATGGTGGTTTAAATGTGAAATGTCACCAATAGGCTCACGTGTTGAACATTTGGTCATCAGCTGCTGGTGCTTTGCAATGTTATTTTGGAAAGTTTGGGGTGTGTAGTGTGGCCCCTTAAGATGGGACACTGGAAGAAAAAGTTTTCGAGTAATACCCCAGCCTGCTTTCAGCCCGAGCTCTGTGCTTCCTGACCTGCTGAGGTGTGGAGACGTGGCAGCTGCGCATGCTCACTGTTTTAGACTGATGAGAGGCGAAGACGTGGCAGCTGCGCATGCTCACTGCCTTAGCCTGAGCTACCACACCTCCCTTACTAGCAAGGACTGTGAGCCAAGGTAGGCATTTTCCCCCTTAAACTGCCCCGATCAGATACTTGTCACAGTGGTAAGAGGGTAACTAACAGGGGCATCGAGGAGACACACTTGTATATAATGTCAGAGCCCTGCTTCCATGAATAAACACTACTGGACATGAAATGAAAGGTTTGCCCCAGTGCAACAACAGTGGGTCCTTTCAGTAGCTATTGCCACCAATAGGTCAATCATCTAGACAAAAAAATAAAATAAAATATAAAATAAAATAAACATCCTTGGTGACTAGATACAAGAATCCTACACGAAATACTTACAGACAGTAATTTTTATATTGAGATCCTGTCTCCATGCAGCCACAAATATTATTATCTTAAAAAGATAAATTCTGCTGGGTGGTGGAGGTACATACCTTTAATACCAGTACCTGGAAGGCAGAGGCAGGCAAAGGCAGATCTCTGTGAGCTCCAGGCCAGCCTGGTCTACGAAGCAAGTTTCCAGGACAGACAGGGCCACACAGAGAAACCCTGTCTCAAAAAACCCAAAATGAATGAATGAATGAATGAATGAATGAATGAATGAATTCTGGCAAAGACTAGAGGAAGAGGAATTCTTTTGTACATTGTTGGTGGGGATGTAAATTAGCACAGTCACTGTGGCAAATCTCAGATTTTATGGCTGGTTCCTGGAGAGTTGGTTCTGGGTGCTGGGTTTTAGGACCCGCCCTCGATGCTTGAGGAGCTAAGACACTCACCTGTACTTTTCCCCGACTTGGGCGGCCCCACAATCATGATCCTCACAGGCATGGAAGCTTTGGGTTTGGGCTGCCGGATGTATTTGATTGGGTTCATCATAAATTTCTCTTTAGTTTGTTTGGTGGATAAGAAATAGATGTAGTGACGATGAATTATAGGGTTCAGCGGGTTCTCTGCCGTTTCAACAGGTTTGATGGTCTCTCCCTCACTTAGCTGCGATAGAGGCAATTGAATTCGCACGTCAGATGCAATTCACTAAGCGCTTCCTTCAATGGATTTGGAAGCATGTAAAATAACCTTCCTTACATAGTACAACGCTCCTAATTGGAAATACTAGCAGAATTACGGCATACAAACTGCAGCTTGTTCCACAGCACATGTGGTCGGGGCAAGGCTTCCCACTTGGCTTTTAGCTTGTGACAATTTCCTTCCTACTTCCTCCACAGTGACTTGTGCTTCTAATGAATGTTTCTGACAACGTGCGTGAGATTGTTACACTTACTCATGAACTAATTTATCCTCACAAACAGATCCACTTCTAAAACAGGACTGTGGTTTATATTTCTACCCTCCCTTACAATTCTTCTGTTGAGGCTCTTACTGCCCATGTGACTATTAGAGATGGGACCTTTATGAAGGCAATCACGGTAAAATGAGGTCAAACAGGGAATCCGCAGACCGGGGATTCTTTGAACAGGAGGAAGGTGCATGAGTGAGCTTACACGGAGAAAGCTCCACAGGAGGGCCCTGTGGGATGGTGGCCAACTGCTAGACAAGGTGACTGGCCTCAAGCACAGCATGACATAGGCTTTGGGTACCACACTGGCAATACTACTCTCATGGCAATACCACCCTGGATGTGCCTGACCTTGTAAAGCTAAGCAGGGCTGAGCCTGGCTAGTGCTTGGAGGGGGGGTCTAAGTTATGCTGGCCAACCTGCCCTGGCTGAAGTTTTGCATAGTTTCTCAAACAGGTAATACAGGGAAGTCCTCTGGGTTGTCTTTTAGGAAAGACAAATTTATTCTGTAGTTTTGTACCAATGAAATCCTGTCACATCGTTAACGACAGCCAGTGAAATGTGAAACACCCACCAGCAGAGCCAGCCTGAGGTGTGGGTGTGGAATGGGGTGGAGTGGAAGTTAGGTCTGATGGTCTTTTGATGGCCCCGTCTTTCCTGCATATGCAAGAGTGGATGTGAGACTGTGTCACGCTGCTTCCCTTTGAGAGTTATGGCAGAATGGGGACTTGGTCAGTGGTACTGTCAGCACTGTCTGTTGTTTATCCTTAGATGGAATGACATCCCTGGCTGGGAGTAAATGCTAGGGACCCAAAGAAAGTCAGGCGGGACAGAGTGTTGGCTCCACATTACATACTTTCTATAGAAGCAATGGTGTGGGTCAGATGGCTCCATCTCAGTTCCCCCAAAATATTAATGGGTGGCACTATACACTATTTATAACTTTTCAAATGACCACGTCTTCCTAAGCCACTATAAGAAAGCAAGGGATGATGACTTCCTGATGACTTTTTTTTTTTTTTTTTTTTTGGAGCTGGGGACCAAACCCAGGGCCTTGCGCTTGCTAGGCAAGCGCTCTACCACTGAGCCAAATCCCCAACACCCTGATGACTTTTCTGACCTTACCTTTACAGGGTCCCAGTAGCCAAACGAGCTCATGTGTTTGTAGGTGAAGGCAAGCATTTTATGAGCGAGGTGCGGGGATACCGGGTAACACTTTTCAAAAATGCTCGCACGGTTTTCCACCAGGGGCTTCAGTTTCACATTCAGTACGTATTGTACAATATGCATTTTCCTTGCTCCGTTGACCGGAATTATTGGTATCAGAAACCTTTCGAACTCATCCTGATAAAGAGAAATTAGAAAGCTTGATGTATTCGGTGTTTCTCAGGTAGACACAGCTGGTGATAGAGCAGGCAAGGATGCGTAAGCTTTGTGAGGGCTGCCCGTGGGAAGATCAACCCACGCTGACCTTGGCGGGACCCATACCACTCTCCGTCTGTGAATCTCATACCTGGTTAAGTGATGCTGCCTGCTGCCCTGAAATATTCTTTTGAAATCACGTGCATGCATGCACGCACGCGCGCGCACACACATGCACACGACACTGACCCTAATATCACCCTCTTTGCATTCCCAAATTGCTGTTCTTTAATTAGCGGTGAAGGGAGGGTCGTAACCTGTATCGATTGGATATTATTTGTTTCTGTTTCAAATTTCTCCCCCAGCTCGCTTCTCAGGCGCTCGGTGGCATCTCCTTCCTGTTCCTCGTCTTCCTCGCTCATCTCCTCCTCATCCTTTGGAAACTCTTCCTCAAGGATGTTCTCAATATCGTCCTCGTCTTCGGCATCTTCGTCACTAAACTCCTCCTCATCTCTAAAAGCGCCCTACGGAAGAAAACGGCCCCTTTACTCTCGCTCTGATCTGTGTCACGTGACACTGGTATGCGGATGTGTATGAATGTGAAGGCTGACACCTAGACATTTAGTGTCTTTAAGGTACTGACACTGTGGTGCTCCCGCAAGCAAACAGACGGGATGCTAAACTATTCGTGCCCAGAGTTTTTCATGGTGCATTATAAAATACTACCAGCTGCGTTGCCAACTGGACCGAGATCTTTAAAATGGGAACTACCTATCTCACAGGGTAGGGACTGGGGGTGGGAACTGGTATCTCACGGGACGGGAACTGGGGACAGGGACTGGATGAACTAATACATGGAAAGCCACCACACACACACACACACGCACACGCACACGCACACGCCACGTGTACACACACGCCCGTGCACGCGCACCTGCACAGACATACACACAGTGCCAACTACACTTGACAAAAGCTAGAGTCATCTGATAGGTGGGGACCTGAATAGCAAAAATGCCCGGCTAGGAGCTTGCGGAACGCAAGCCTGTGGAGCAAGGTCTTGATTGCTTGGGAGGGCCCAGCCCAGGGTCCAGCCCACTGTGGGTGGTTCCCAGTGTATAAAACAGACTGGGGAGTCCAGGAGGAGCAAGGCAGTAAGCAGCAGTCCTCAGCAGCCTGTTCCACAAGCAGGTTCCTGCCCTGAGTTCTTGCCCTGCCCTTCCGGGATGACGAAGTACAAGCTGTGAGAGGAAATGAACCCCTCCAACCGGTTGCTTTTGTCATGGTGTTCTATCACGGCAACAACAACTAAAATAAAAACAATTTAATTGCTTATTACATTTACTTGAGAGAGAGAGAGAGAGAGAGAGAGAGAGAGAGAGAGAGAGAGAGAACGAGAACGTGTGTTATTAGAGATTGACCTTAAGGCTTGAGACTAGGCATATTTCTTGTTCTAGGATTGAATCGAGGGCCTTGTATATCCCAGTCGGATACTCCAAGACTGAGTTATTCCTCGGCCTTAGTTGTATTTTATTTTAAATATAAGTCAGGCATTCCTTTTCAAGACATAGAGCTGCCTTGAAAGCTGGAAATGTGCTTAAATTTCTTTTCACATCAGAACATATATTTCCTTGTTAACAATATTTCAACAACCCCACAGTATGCCATAGTATCACAATCTATCTGGTTCTACCTCTGTTTTGAAGAGCAGTGTGGGCGTCAGCAGTATGCTGTTGGTGGTGCTCTGGCTTTCCTCTCCCCCTGACCATTAGGGACTGAGCTAGCATTCTTCCACTCTGCCCGGTGTTTGCTTTCTCTTCTTGATTTTGCAACTGAGTACTTATCGTAACAGCCTCCGGATCTGCTTATTGGGTCACCGTCTATCCACCTGTCCTCATGCTCTGCAGTTGAAGAGGATGTGTACACTCTTCCTTGAGTCTCCTCAGTCTCCAAAACTGTCTGCAAATGATCACACGCACTCCCCTTCCCTCTCACTGTAGCTTAGCATTTAGTTCTGACACCACATAAAACAGACAGCAAACGCTTTCTGGTTGCTTCTGAAAATGAAGTCCAATGGGCAGTGCCGACTCTTTAATTATAGAGCCCTCATCATCACAGTGGTGAGCAGAGCTTCAGGGAGCGTGGCTGGATCCAGAGAGTAGCCCAGTCTCGGGCACTGTTTCTCTGTCCAGGCCATTGTTATTTCTCTCCTTAGTCAAAACCACGGTGGTTTTCACCCTCCCTACATCTACCTGCTGTGCTTCTGCCCTCAGCCCCAGCTGCCCTGGGAGTGGGGGAGGGGAGTATTTTGTTTCCCTTTGACCGCTCTTTCCTTGTGGGCAGAAGAAATATCATTCACTGTATCAACTGGCTACTTACTTCCTTAGTAAGCATATAAGAGGTCTTATTCAAAGGCCTTAAATATATGAAAAGATTTCCATTTTACCCCCACAATTGATAAACAGATGGCTTTTTATCGTACAGATGTCCAAGTTGAAACTGACTAGACTTAAATTTTTAGAGGCATTGTCTTGGTTATCTGTCATCAGCATGGTTAGTAAGATGTTTGAAAAAGTCCTGTCCTCATTTCTTCATAGGCACTTTCCAATTTTTTTTTTTTTTTTGGTTCTTTTTTTCGGAGCTGGGGACCAAACCCAGGGCCTTGCGCTTCCTAGGCAAGCGCTCTACCACTGAGCTAAATCCCCAACCCCGCACTTTCCAATTTTTACCACCACTACCACCACCACCACCACCACCACCACCACCACCACCACCACCACCACCACCACTACCATCATCCATTTGAGACAGGTTCTCACTATGAAACCCTGGCTGGCTTGTAACCCATTACATAAATCAGGCTGGCCTCAAGCTCACAGAGATCCTCCTGCCTCTGCCTCCTGGGTGCCGGGGTAAAGGTGTGTGCCATCACATGCTTCAATAAACAGACACTTTAGAAATAAATAAAACTTTATAAAATAAATAAACTTTAGGAATGACTGTGGTCTTGATGACTGCCGTTCTCTCATTTCATGTATGTTTGTTAATGCGTGTGCACTTTGAATGTCCTGCTCGGCAGAATGCGAGTTCTTCTAGGACACACTGCTGTCTTCCTGGTTATCTCAGACGGTTCCCACCCACCCACATTTCTGAACCCCAGCTTGGGTGTGAGCCTCCTAGACTCATAGTTCTTTCAAATTTCCTGAGTTTTGTTCTATATTTTTGCAAACTTGATTCCTTTTTACTCTTATCTTAGGCAATTTTAGATTTCATGAACCCTCTCCAATTTTTCATAGTGTCCTGTTTTGTTTTGTTTTTAAATTACAGTTAAAATAATTAGTTGGCTTTGTGACTGTCTGTTGGGGACACGAGTGGAGGCCAGAGCCGCCTGGAGGAACTACCATGTGGGTTCTGGGATGGAACTCGAGGTGCCAGGCACCTTTACCTACCGAGCCATCTCGCCAGCCCTAGATTTTGGTTTATGGCGCATGTTTCTTCTTGTAATTTTCTGAAAATTTCTGAGGAAAATTAGAACTCTTTTAATGTTTCGTGGTGATCCCTGGGCTGCAACTTAATTTTTGACCAACTATTTTGTTGGTTCACAGAATTCTCAGTTTTGCTCATACCTTTTCTCGAGTATGGTAATCTTACCTTGCTATTTGTTCACTAATAAATGAAAGACTAAACTGATCGATGTAGAGCAAAGTAGGCCTCTCTGAATATAAGTAATGTTGTGTCATATTTGAATCACGTTCTGAGGCAGAGTCTCCACAAGGTGGCAACCTCCGATCCCCCACACTCTGACCACTGCTGATCTGAGAAGACAACGGAGATGGTTTTGCCCTGAACCCTGTTTCACTGCCTTTTGACCCCTGAGTTTGCGTTTCCCTCAGTATGGTGTCTGTACTTCTCTGACTCGCCCAGGGCTACTAGCGATTTTGTTGGTTTGCTCTCCTGGCTCTTCAGGGTCTCTCCTTCCTGTGGCTCTCAGTAGAAGAGACCCACACGCCAGAGAAGGCCCAGAGGCAGAGCCAGTGGTCAGGAGAGCCGATTCTAGAAAGATCTGGGATCTGGCTTTAGAGAAACCTCTTTAATCACGTTCTGAGGCAGAGTTTCCACAAGGTGGCAGTGTTTCCCGTAGCATCTATGGGAACAGTCTCTGGGCTGCTGAAGCCAACCTGCGGGTTACTAAGGTTTTCTTTGCTGCTAAAAAGTGAGTTGGTTTTAGGAGGGTAGATCAGGTATGTTACCAACCTCCCTCCCTGCCCACACCCCCAAGTCGGGGAAGCAGAGGTCAACACATAATGGGAAGAGTTTAGAGCAAATACAAAACTATGTCTGCAACGCAGACAATTTAGTGTCGTGGGCAACGGTTATCTGCACACGGACCTTTCCCAGTGGACTCTGCATCCTTCACTGAAAATGTGAAGGTTCAGTGGGCGCCCACCACTGCCTGAAGACTCCTTTCTGGCGCGTCGGGACCCAACTGATTGCAGAGGTGTCCCCTCTACTAGTGACAAGCTTGCTAAGAACAACAAAAGCCTCTCACACTGGAGCCCACTGAAAAGCCGGCCCAGGATCCAAAGGCTATCAAACGCGTGGAGTGCTCTGCCCTCGCTCACACAGAGCAGCCTAAGAAGGGAGAACCGCTGCCCTGGAGCCTCCGGAAGCACAGAAGAAGCAAGGGATCTCTCCAGAGTCCTTTCTGGCCGCTGGCGTGGTCATCGTACCAAAGCAATGTTAAAATCAAACAGAAGATTAAGAATTAAGACTCATCCCTGCAATAGTGATAAATGTCCTACAGCTGCCCACAGGCACTGTACGAGGTGTGACAATGATACCGGTCCCCTCCCCCCATTTCCATAAAGCTGCTAGGGAAAACAACTCAATGCCCAGAGTGAACTTTCAGTTCATTAAGTCTCAGGGGTAAGCGGGAAGAGGCGTCTGTAGTTAAGCTGGACAGCCTGGGCTCCATCCCAGGGTCCACACGGCGGCATGAGAGAACCAACCCCCCAAAGTCCTAAACAGTCCTCTGGCCTCAACACACTACGGCATTGCAGGTCCCTCCCTCTCTCTCACGCACAGTAATAAAATTAATCCTAGGAGTTTTTTCTTATGGTTTGGTATATAAATTATTTAAGTCGGATACATAATCAATTTTATGAAGAACAAGTCTTAGAAAATTTACAACATTCTATTTTTTTTTTTTTACAAAGTAGAACACTGCATCTCCAAATTAAAATAAAAAAAGAATCCAGTGCTAACAAGTACAAAAATAATAAATTGGGATCATTTAAAGTTTATTCTAAAAACCAACTTTCACTTTAAAAAAAAAAAAAACAACAAGACCTTTCTACATAGTCAGGGCCCTGATTCACCTAAAACATAACAAAGAAGAGAAACGGAAGTATTGACAACTAGAGAAATTAAAACTGAACAATCCCCCCACTTCCAGTGACAACTCTACGCTCGAGAGAGACTAAATAAATGGCCGCGTATTATGTCTGAATTAGGAGTCTCTGCTCTCAGTTTTTTAGCGTACTGGAGAGACAGCCGTAAAACAGGATATAACCGGTAAGAACTGGCGGGAACTTACCAGTTTTGGTCTGCTAGACCCTAAAGTCTGTACTGGCTCTGGCAATTCTTTGCTGGGGAATGTGTCGTGATCATTCAGGTAGCACTAGAGATCCCCATGGGCTTTGTGTAGTTAGCTTTGCTGAGTCCAGGGTACAGTGCCATCTTGAGTGTGACCATTAGCGTGACAGTTTGGACAGAGTTCGCACCAGAACATGTTTGCAGATGAGATTAGCTCCGGCCACAGGTCTAGCCAGTTAATGCCTGCTTAATGAATGAGGGTGGGGTGGGAGGATGCTTGCTAATGGATAAAAGGAAGGCAGACAGGAGGGAGGGAGGAAGGGAGGGAGGAGGAAGGAGAAAGGAAAGAAGGAAGGCAAGCAGGCAGGCTGGCTGGCCAGTCTAGGTAAACCATGAAGAGGAGGCTTCTTGCTCTTTGAGAGTTTGGTTCATCACAGAGGGGAAAGCCTGGTTGCAGAATTGTGCAGCTGGGACTCCTAACTTCTTCACATCTCGGTAGACCAGGAAGAGTGGACAGGAAGTGAGGCTGGACTCTAACCTCAAGGCCTAACATCAACGACCCATTTCCCTCCTAAAGGCTCTACAACTTTTCAAAACCAAGACACCAGCTGATGTCAAACACGCAAGCATGTGAGGGGGTGGGGGTGGGGGTGGGGACAACACTTCGCACTTAAAACACAGTGCCTGTCTAGGTTCTCTCTCTCCGCCACCTCATTTCACATCCGAAAGTATCCAGAGTTTAGATTCAGGTCAACGTGATAGGCTCCATCTAACTCACCCCTATGCTCCCGGCCTGTCCGTGTGCAGGTAGCAGGAAGCATGAGAGCAAGATGAAAATTCAAAGGAAGAGAATCCCAAAGAAACAGTTCAGTGCACTGTACATTTTGTGTGAGAATACTTCAGGGTCTTTAGAGGTTTCTTTTTGTTCACGCCCAGTGAAGTGGTGCATGCTTTTAATCCCCAAATTCAGAGCCAGAGGCAGGGATGGGGGTGGGGAGGCAGAGAGAGAGAGAGAGATAGAGAGAGAGAGAGAGAGAGAGAGGCAGAGAGAGAGAGAGACAGAGAGAGAGAGGCAGAGAGAGGCAGAGAGAGAGGCAGAGAGAGAGACAGAGAGAGAGAGAGAGGCAGAGAGAGGCAGAGAGAGAGAGGCAGAGAGAGAGGTAGAGAGAGAGGCAGAGAGAGAGAGAGGCAGAGAAAGAGAGAGACACGGAGAGAGAGGCAGAGGCAGAGAGAGAGGCAGAGAGAGAGAGAGAGGCAGAGAGAGAGGCAGAGAGAGAGGCAGAGAGAGAGGCAGAGAGAGAGGCAGAGAGAGAGAGAGGCAAAGAGAGAGAGGCAAAGAGAAATAGAGGCAGAGAGAGAGAGGCAGAGAGAGAGAGGCAGAGAGAGAGGCAGAGAGAGAGAGAGACAGAGAGACAGAGAGAGAGAGAGAGACAGAGAGACAGAGAGAGGCGAAGAGGCACAAAGAGACAGACAGAGGGGCAGAGAGGCGAAGAGGCAGAAAGACACAGAGAGATGCATAGAGAGGGAGAGATGGACAGACAAAAAGAAAAGCCAGGGGTTGGGGGTGGGTAGGGACAGAGGCAGAGTCTGGTCTATATAGCAAGCTCCAAGTCAGCCAGAGTGACATAGAGAAAGATTCTGTCTCAAAACAAAACAAAACAAAAAACAAAAGTTGCTTATCTTTTCTGATTATAAATATTATAAAAGGTCATTTAAAATAGTAGCATATAGCATTCCAAAAATAAGAGAAATACATTTCACCAATACACACACATACAAAATCTGCTTACCTCCCCTTTCTTTCTTTTCTCTCGCTCTGAAATAAGTTCAGCTCTTCTTTTAGCGACCATATCTTCCTGTTGAGGGAACATTTACAGGTTTACAGGGAGCAAATGTGATAAAAATCACCTGCTATGTGTTAACGCTGGGGCTAAGGTATGGTGGAAGGGATCTAACCAGGAAAACACATGATGGTGATTGATCCAGCACAATCCTTGTCCTTCTGGGCTATCTCCCTCCCAAGGGTTGAAAATGTTTGGAAATCTAATTTTCTTACTGTGAAGACATGTCTTTGTAAGCACAGCTGTATCTCTGTGGAAAGCACACACACGTTGGAGGGTATATGCACAGGTGTGTGTGTGTGTGTGTGTGTGTGTGTGTGTGTGTGTGAAGGACCATGCCCTGATCTTTTCCGGGTCTGACATAGTGGATCTGTTCAAAGGTCCTCAGGGTTTTGGTGTTTAAGTTTAACTAATTTCAGTGTGCCTGCCAGAGGCTGGCACTGTCTTGGGCATTACAATATTTATTTATTTATTCTTTCACTTTCTTCTTAAAATACAATATCAAGTCAGGCAATACCTCTCCTCTAAGGGTCTGATAATGGGGACCCAGACAGAACTGTACAACAGCACCCAGGGCTGGACTCCCTGATATGGAAACCTAGAGGCACCTGGTGTGACACCTCCTGGAGCTAAAAATACCGTGAGGAAATGGGTTTGCACAGCCCTGAGTTCCAACCCCGCCGGTGAGACTGGATTCAGACAGACATTTAGAAGACTGGTCTGTGAGTGGCTGGAAGGATGAATTCAGAGCACCACTGCCTCCGCTGTGCTTATCGACTGCTCTTGTGCCTCACAGAGGCCTCCGGGGAGGCCTGAATACCGCTAATTCAGGAAGAGAAGCATTAACGCATTTAGATAGGAAAAAAAGCTTCAAGGAAGTCCTGCATTCGGGAGGCAGAGACATCCTGGTGATGTCTGAGTTCAAGGGCAGCCTGGTCTACAGAGTTTCAAGACAGACAAGTCCATATAGAGAGACCCTGTATCAAAAAACCAAAACCGGGGTTGGGGATTTAGCTCAGTGGTAGAGCGCTCGCCTAGGAAGCGCAAGGCCCTGCGTTCGGTCCCCAGCTCCGGGGAAAACAAAAACAAAAACAAAAAAACCAAAAAACTAAAACCAAAAAAGCTTCAAATAGCTTTAGATTCCTATTAAAGGATGAAAAATTGGATGAAAAATGTCTTCCTGCTTACGGCAGCATTCGGATTCGAAACCTCGTTGTTGTGAACGCTGCTTAGAAACCCACGTAGGAGATGAGCAGGCCCTCGTCCCGCAAACCTTGATTTTCGCCTTCATTTCTTTGATCATTTTTTTCCTCTCTGATTTCTTGAGTTGTTTCGTCTTCCATTTCTGAACTTGGGCGGGGAGGAGGCGATCGAAGATGTCTTGATCATCGACTTGTATTATAACTGCGGCGTCTGGGAAAAATCCCCGCTCTCCCAGAAACTGGGCCTCCTCAGGGTACCGCGGGAAGCCGTCCAGGATAAAGCCCGTGGAGCTGAGTGGAAAATTTTCATAATTTGCTTGAAACATCAGTGATACTCCAGATAGGCCACATCCAAAAGACAAACATCAAATGTTTCTCTCATATCAAGATCTATCAATCAATCAATCAATCAATCATCTACCTAGCTATCAATTTCTATATGACATCTATTGCATGAAAGCAGAAGAGGAACCGCTTTGTGAGAGGAAAGAAACCAGCGGAAGATTATATCTATCTGTACCTCTATCTACCTCTATCTAATCTATTTACATATGAAAATGTCATAACCAGCTCATTATTTTGTATGATAACTTAAACGCCAAGTAGAAAAATTATATTATGGAACTACTAATGCTAAGTATTGATGTGTGTGTGTGGGGGGGGCAAAGAATATTGGTGCACACAGAGAGGCACTGGAGGAGTCAGGAAGGCTAAACCCGCGGGCATCCCTCCAAGGAAAGAGATGCTCCCCCATCCTCCTCCCGGCAATCTAGGGATGGAGCCCTTTACGACCTGATCTTTGGCTGTCTGATGATCCAGGCTCTGCCTCTATGTTCTAGAATTTATGTTTTATTTATCCCAGACCTTTGAGTTTTCTTAAAGAAGACAAAAAATATGATGTCAGACTCTTGAAATCTTGGTCCAGCACCAGTACCTAAAAATCTAGCAGAACCTAATTCCGTTTTTGGCTCTTCTCAATTTCCTTTCCCTGCCTTCTGAAAGGACTGCAGGGACCCTCCACATGTCATCTCTGCATGTATCATATATTTTGACATGTATTGATGAATTTTGACTTTATCAGATGGGTAATAAATACTTTAAAGAATTTACACCTTTCCCAACGCCTTCTAGTCTGAGTTTTTTGTTTGTTTGTTTGTTTGTTTGTTTTTTTAAGACAAGGTCTCACTATGTGACCCTGGCTGGCCTGGAACTTGCTATGTAGACCAAGGTGGCCTCAGATTCACAAAGATTGCCTGCCTCTGCTTCCTGAGTGCAGGGGTTGGGGGTGTGCAATTTCCCACGTGACACTCTGGGAAATTTGTAGGTGGCCTGGATATGCAGGTATGTACAATAGCTATACAAATCAAACTTTAACGGTAACAAACTTGTTTTAAGACAGTTCCTTGGCAGTACGCATAATTTTGCCATCTGTTAAAGATTCGTGTGCTTGCTTATTTTCATGTGAAAACCAGGAGGATCTCTGTGAGTTCTAGGCCAGTCAGCGCTGAGCGATGAGACCCCCATCTCAACAAACAAACAAGAAACCGGCAGAAGAACCATGCAAACAGAGAATGAAATCTTGGCTGAGTATTTGAGGCTGTAGGATACACGGCATCTTCAGTGCTCCTCAGGCAAGCATGATGCTGACACTTATGGTACTGCTGAGAATGGCACTGTGTATAAACTGCCAGGCTTAGGACGCTTCAAGAATTACCAGAAGTTCTGTCCCGATCCTAAGTCAAGATTCATCCAATGACTTTCCCTGAAAACCCACTCAAACAGCAAATATTAAAATCAAATCCTCTAACAACGCTACTCTCATGCTGCCCTGCTCAAGAACGACAGACAGGGGGAGGCTGAAGTCTTTGCTTTCCGGAAAGCCATTATGTTTCTAGAAGGGCAGAAAGCATTGTATGTGGCAAAACCACTGCACCTGCTCAAGCTCTGCTTTTTGTGTATTAAAAATATCCTTTACTGCTGCCAAACTTTTCATGATTCCTGCACTGGAATTTTTATATGATTCTGTTCCAGTCCATCTGGAGTGACGACTCAGAGTTCAAGAAGCAGGGGCATGCACGGTATTTTTTAAAGCGCAGCTATCTGGCTGATAAAGAATTGGAAGCTTACTAAAAGTCAACGTCCTCGGCCCAGGAGAAGTCCCTAGCCTAAGGAATATGTTGCCTTTGAAGAGCCCCTGTGCTTCTCCAGGGTCCTCCTTGTTGCCAGTGACAATTACTCGTGTGTCTATTCTGCCTCAGGTGACAACACTTTTAGGGCCATTGGGAATAACCGGGAGGCTGACACATTTCAATAAAGTACAACACAGCCGCCAGATAGCATTGTGTTTCTTTCCCATTAGTTCATATGCCCATCTCTCTATCATATTGTGGTACATGTCTGCATCTTTTAAAGTTTAGTATCATGCAATATCACATGCCATTGTAAGTCTTTATCCCGGCAAAACGTGATGGCTGTGCAATATTCAGTATGCAGATTTTACAGTGAAACTTTTTCCATAGATTGGAACACATATCTATATGTATCTCTATATAGATATCTATACTGTTTTTACTTCATATTTTACATTTTAAAAATGATTTATTTATTTTCGTTTTCTCTCTGTGTGTGTTTTATCTGTATATTTGTCTGTATGTGTACGACAATGCCAGGCTTCCTGGAATTGGGGTTACAGATGGTTGCGAGCTGCTATGTGGGTGCTGGTGTTCTTAATTGTTGGGCCACCGCCCCAGACCTTTTAATGTTTTAATTGATTTGTTTGGGTCTTTGATAGAGATATCTTAGCGTGTGTGGTGTGAGGAACTGGGCTAATGAAGAACGACTCCTGCCTAGGAAGCTGTGGGTCATTTGTCCAAGTGTCCCACGGCTACTGATCTAATGCAGGGGACAAGGACGTTTTTTAAAAGCTTGACAACTAAATTCCACTCCCTCCTTTCAGACAGGCAGCAGACGCAAGTGTGCCCAGGGGCTCTGAGGAGAGTGGAAAAGGTCATCTAAGTGTGCTGTATTTCAGGTTTTGTTTTGTTTTTTTTTTCAGATTGAGATAATGCAAATTTCTACCCATTCTATGTACCAAATTTTTAATATGATTAAATACTAAACGTATTTAATACAGTTGAGAGAAGTGACTGTGAGGGCATGATTAAGTTTCACATATGCCCTAAGTAAGTTGATCTGAATAAATTACAGTTGCTTTTCTGGTGGGTAGGGAACTGAGGAGAGGTTTAAACTCCGGTGACCTGAGGACTTGTCCCGTGTGGGACAGGACTGTTGTAGGTATTCACTAATGGACTCAGAGCAGACAGGTGGCTAGTGGTCATGACTGCAATCATTATGAGGATACAGGGGGAAAGAGACCAGCACAGCACGAGGGTATGTGGACTTAGAAAACCATTCTCAACTATGGCTCTGCACTAGAATCACATGGGGACCATAAAAGTACTGGTGCCTGGGTCCTGGTCTCAACGTTTTGGGACAGGTCTCTGGCACCAGTGTTTTTCAGAAGCACAGATGTTTTAAATGTGTAACGTGGACAAGGGAGGGCAAATTCTTACTTATAAGTCAGACTTAAGTTTTAGCATTAAGAACAAAGGAAAGGGAATCAATAAGAAACGCGAGCCCTTGCGTATGAAGGCACCGTATTGGTTCTTTAAGCCACCACTCAGAGAGCATGGGGTCTAGAATTTCCGAAGGCAGGGGCTCGTTGTCCGTCAGACTCAGCTTGATCGCCTCTTCTTCCTCTGTGAATTGCACTTCTGGAAGCTAAAGGCAGAAGTTAGAAAAATCAGAGACTCTTGGGTTCCACGTGGATAAGCGCAGTGCTATTTTACAACCGACTAGAGTGAGACCTGTTTTTCTCTGAGGTTACTTTGGATACTGCTACTTGTAACCGTTTTAAAACATGAGTTCTGAGCACCGGTATATATGTAATATGGTTAGACACTAAGTAGTACCCATGTAGTCCCAAGACTTTCACATAGGCCACCAAGGTCACAATGTGTCATTTTTTGCCCAAAACCTGCTTGATTCACACCATACATCTGTTGTAGACTTGGTTTAACACTTGTATTATGGTCATTATGTTCCCAAAATTGCACAAGAATCCCTCATGTGAGACGCTGAGGGTCCCTGCCCCCAGCTGGCTTCAATTGGTGAATGAAGCTGCCAGCAGCCAATGGCTGGGCAGGGAGACAGAGGCGGGACTTAAGGATTAAGGGGCGAGGGCAGGCGTATTCAGAACCGCCATGCTGGGGAATGCAGATAGAGCACACCAAACATATAATTATGAGCCAGGAAAGAGCGGCCCCAGCTGGGTCTTGGACAGCTAGGGTGGAATATAGGTTTTAGTGAGTAATAATTCAGGAATATCAGAGGGGAGAGTGTGATAGTCCATGGGTGTTTGGGAGTAGCTCAGACATTGAGCTGATTAAAACATATTAAATATAGGCTGTGTTGTGCGCGCATGTGCGGCTTTCATTTGGGAATCCAGAGCATTGTTGTAGTTAGTGGGGAACTTATGGCTGGTGTCCAAAGAGGCCGGAAAAGGGCATTGGATTCCCTGGGACTGGAGTTATGGGTGGGTGTGAGGCACCATGTAGATACTTGGACCATCTACGCTATTAGCAGCAAAATGTTCTCCTAGCTGCGGAGCCATTTTCCAGGTTCTGTAATGGGATTATTTTGGTCGAATACTTTTACCATCAAAATTATTAAATTAATTTAAAATATTAGTATTTTAAAATCTCCATTGGTAACAGGGCACTTTTGAAAAAATACTATTTGACAGAAAAAAATCACATTAGTGGGAAACCTTACATTATAAGTCAGACGCAGAGACAAAATGTCCCCAGTCAATGCTGTACTACTATTCAGTGAGGTGACTTTTTCCTGATGGTTTACATTTCATGTCGGAGAGGGGAGTTTCATGGCGACCTTTCTGCCTCAGGGCTGTGTAGTCGGATATTACTCTGATTGTGTAACAGCACACAGACGCTACTTTCAAGAACACAGGCCAGCTTCTCACTTGAGCTCACGGGTTACTGAGGAGAATTGGCATCTCTACTGTAATTTTGCTCCAGTCACCTTACATGGGGCTGTGCCCCTCCCACACAGAGGATCTACTTCGACATGTGGTAGTGAACCCACATCCACTCCCCTTCAACGATGAAATCACACAAAAATAAGGGAGGCGTCTTATTTTCAGCCTTTTACAATTTTCTGTTCTACACTCCACAGAGGTCCCTGAATGTGGTTGTCCTAAATCTGCACTCACCTTGGATCTGGGGTACAGACTACCACCAGCAGGGGGCATATTCACCCTGCTTCCTGGGGACATGTGGACATCTCTAGCGGTATCCCCTCAAACAGTGAGGATTCTTTGAACCCTCTTGCAGAAACGCTTTGACCAGGACTGCTTAAACTACTGTGTCAGCACCCCAGAGATGAACTCCGGACCACTGGACTGTGCACACCCACTGAATCTCCTCTTTCTGTTTTCGTGGTGACTCATCTCTCTATTGGGCATCCTTGGACAGTGACTGGGTCTAGGCTGCCCAGGCTGCTGCAGTTGGGACTGCAAACCAGTTTCGGAAGCAAACAGGCAGTTCTCAGAGCATCACCAGGGTTACTGTTAAAACTGAGAATTGTGAGGGGAAAGACCATATGCATGGGCTAGGATGCGTGGTTTTGATTGGGCATGTTAATTAGGTGGACTAAAGCGGGCTTTAGATTGCTGGACTTCAGTGCTTTGATAGCTGGACCTTGGTGGTCAGCCTCAGGAGGAGGAAGTGACCAAACAATTGTATAATTAAAAGCAAGCATCACTTAATATTGGCCAGGAAGAGGGACCCAGGCTAGGTCCATATCTAGGATTCCCAGAAAGTGGCACTGAATTAGGTTATTCAGGGGCTCATAGAGGCAAGATCTACAAGTACTTCCTGCCTTTATTCAAGGGGGCAAGCATACATCCTCTCGTACTTCCTGCCTATGTACCTCCTGCCCCGTGACAGCCCATCCTGGCCAAACATATTCTGTGCAGTCAGGGCAGCTATCCTTGTTTACTGAAGTGAAGATGGATTGTTATCTTCCCTGAACAACAGCCCGCAGCGTTCCAGCAAGTTCTCTACCCTTGGGCACGTGGGTGGGGCTTACACGTGGGTGGGGCTTGCCTGTGGGTGGGACTTACCAGTGGGTGGGACTTACCAGTGGGTGGGGCTTACCAGTGGGTGGGGCTTACCAGTGGGTGGGGCTTACCAGTGGGTGGGGCTTACAGGCTAACTTTGGCTCTTTCTTACCTGCTTCTTTGTATTGTCTTCTTCGATCTTCACATTTGCCTGAGCTGCAAGCTCTTCAAGCTCTTGCTTCATCGCTTGCTCCTCCTCAGAATCGTCCTCAAATTCAGGTCCGAATTTCCGTTCAGCTTTGAGCAGCATTCTTTCTTGGAGAAATTCCTCGAATTGAATGTGGAAAATGCCAAAATTTTCTGCCAGCTTTCTCGCGCACACAGTTTTGCCAGAACCATGAGGACCCAGAAGACAAATCCTTAGCGGTGGAGCCTGGCACAGAGGGAAAAGAAACTTTGAGTAATTAGCCTGGTTCATTCCTGGTTCGCAGCATTAGGTATTCTGAGGCCAGAGCTGCATAGGGAGACCTCTCTCAAACAAAACAAAACACTCAGAAACAAAATAATCTCTCCTCCCCACCACAAAAAAAAAAAAAACAGAAAACAAAAACAAAAACAAACAAAAAGAAGCGGAGAAAACTTTTTAAAGAGAGCAATTTTTAAATTTTATTTTACGTGTTTGTTTTACCTGCATGTATGTATGTGCAGCATGTGAGTGCCTGATGCTGGAGGAGGTCAGAAGAGGGCAACGGATAGCCATGGGCTCAGAGTGAGCGGACAGTGGCGAGTCACCAGGTGGGTGCTGAGAATGGAATCCACTTTCTCCGTCAGAGCAGCAAGTGCTCTTTACTGAATGAACCATCTCTCTGGCCTCAGGAATTCTTCTTCTTTAAGAGTTTATTTTTTAGGGGTGTGAGTGTGTGTAAGTGTGGGTATCTGGGGACTTCAGAACACGGTTTGGAAACCCTGCAGCTGGAGTTATAGGTGGTTGTGAATCATCTAAGAAGTTAACCAAACTCAGGTCCTCTGCAAGAGCAGTCTGTGGTTTTAACTGCCCCACCCATGTCTCCAGCCTCCCACAGACAGGAATTTTTACTTTACAAATTCAATTATATTTAGGCATCAGGATTCCAGTGAACATAATTCACTGTACCATAAATAGCTTTTAGGGCTGAGAATGGCCTTCAGGTTATCCTGCCATATATGCCAAAGGCATTTAATGAAAAGTAGCTTTACTTAAAAATGTTCATGTTAATAAGGAACAGAAAGACTCTTAGTATGAGTAAAAAGGATCTATCAATGGAAAAGTCCATTCAGAGAGGAACTTCAAAGATGTTGCCATTAATTCCGTACTGCCGAGCTCACTGTGAGTCCACAGCGTGGTGTCCACACTGAAGCTGAAGAAACCGGAAGGCAGTTTTCAGTGTCATGTGATCATCCCCTGTATGTGAGGGTGTCAGGGGACAGGGTGACAGTAGTGAGTGTGGGGAAATGACTGTAAAAGCAGTAAAGAACAGCGACAAGGGGGAGGTGGTGCTGTGCTTGGGTAGTCTGGACCCAAGAGAAACAGGAGGGACTAATGACTGAGAAGGAGAAAAACTCAGAGGCATAGATTCATAATCTATTTGTTTCTGTGCATCTTTGGCTACATAGAAAATTCAAAGGCCATCTTGGGAGACAGGAGACCTTGTTTAAAAGAATAGCAACAACAACAATAACAACACAACAACAATACTACAGAGCTCAAAGATTCTGGGGACCTTCAAGGTGTGTGCACTGTGTGCACTGTGTGTACTGTGTACCAAGTACAACAAATTAGAAAGACTCAAGGTTAGGGCAAATTTAAGAACAGCAAGAATGAAGAGAAGAAATTATTTGTTTCAAGATTATTTTGAGAGAGAGAGAGAGAGAGAGAGAGAGAGAGAGAGAGAGAGAATGAATCTACAAGAGAATGATTCTCAGCCTAGCAATACTAGATGCTAACATACAAGAAAGGACCACCCTTCATATTCAGGAGGAAAAAATGATATGGAGTCTAGAAACCTATGTGATCCAAACTGCCAAGCACATTGCAGCCATCAGATAGGAAGGACAGTCCACAAAACAGGGAGAGCCAAATAAACATTGATTCTGCCTTGGCTCATTCCTCTCTGTTCTGTGCTAGCATCTGGACTGCCTGCTGAGGGACCATTGTTGCTCGCCCCCATGGGTTTGACCATCCTTGGTCACCCCCATGGGCTTGACTGTCCTTGGTTGTCCTCATGGGTTTGACCATCCTTGGTTGTCCTCATGGGTTTGACCATCCTTGGTCGTCCTCATGGGTTTGACCGTCCTTGGGTGCCCCCATGGGTTTGACCATCCTTGGTCGTCCTCATGAGCTTTCCACCTCTAGCTCAAGCCCTGGACACTCTGATAGACTTCAGTCAACTGAAGAAAAGCAATGGAAAGCAAGAACGCTGGATGGCAAAAATAATATGAGGAAATGCCAGGTCTCACTCCTTCATAGGCAGAGCTGCCTGGCACCCAGATGGCATTCAGACAGCTGGCCAAGGACAACCATGCTCCTTGCAATCCCAGAGTGTTTTATGTTCCATAGGAGGAAGGAGTTAAAAAGGGTGATATGGCATAAGGGGTATGTTTCCTGTGTGTAGACTTTAGTGGATCCCACATGGTGGCATGTGAGAAACAACATCTCATGAGCCCCTATTTGTGATGATATCAGGTGAAAAAGTCACAGGGTGAGTGTCACTTGATGTAGATAGGCATTGCTAGCTGTTGAGGTTTAGTCTGTTGCTGTGTATTGCGATGCTAGATACTGGCCCTGGTTGCCTCAGGGATGAGGAGATCCTCGGGTGCACCAAGTGATGGATGCTGTGTAACCTTGCCCCCAAGTTATCCTTGGCCAATAAAGATGCTTACAGCCTATAGCTGGGCACAAGATAGGTGGGCAGGGTTTCAGTTCCCAGGGCCAGGGTCTGAGGCAAGATCTGAGAAAGGAGAGGAGAAGGTAGAGGGAGAAGACGCTACGGGGTAGGTGAGTCATGAAAACATGGCCAAGAGGGCCGGCCAGTTGGAGTTAAGAGTGGCTCAGGTGGGACACGGCGAGTTATAACCTGGGGATACTGATGGAGAAGTAGACACTGATAGCTTAGAAGGTAGATATCTGCTCAGCTCTAGTGTTTTATTACAAATATAAATATTTTGTGTCTTTTACCTGGGAACTGGATGATCAAAGATGGGGCAGAATTGCCCAACTGAGATTAAGTATTTACTACAACTGTAGAAGTCAAAACCAATAATTATTTTTATGCCAGATTGTGTGCAAAAAGCTGTGTATTTTTTAAGCCGAGCTATTATTGCTATGTTTTTGTTTGTTGTTGGCTTTTGGTGAGACTTCACGGTAACAAACACTGATGGGGAAGCATCGGAGCACCCACTAGCATAGGAAGCGTTTTCACCTTTAAGGGTTCGTTCTGGGACACGTAGTCCTCAGGATGCTCCAGGAACTTCTCCTTTGCCTCAGGGGTTGAGAAGTAGTATATCTTCTCCCGGTATTTAACGGCCTCTTCCGTGCTGCCCGGTTGTAGAACAAAGTTTTCTTTGAGAACCACCGGGCAGAAGTGTTTGGTATCTCCCAAGTGTCTCCTCCTTTCTTTACTTTTTTCTTCACCCTAGAAATATTGTTCAAGAGTGAAAATTCCGTTTTGTTTTCCTCGCACCAGTGGGCACACGTTCTAGCCTGTTCCCATGAGCGCCCGTCAGACTCTGTTGGGTAAATAGCTCTGCATTCATAAAAGCTAGACACACGTTTAATTCTGGTGTCAGTGATGTGGACTGGTGTCTGAGTATGGGCTGATCCTGTCGGGCATTCTTCATTATTATCATGTGCGGTAGCCTTGGCGTTTTAAAGGGTCATGGGACACTCAGGCAGAGCGGGGAAACGTTCATTCGTGAGGTTGACGATTGATGGGGATCCGGCTCAGCAGCTGAGCACTGGCCCAGCGTAGGAAGACCCGACGCTCAATCCCAGTGCTCGGCAAAACAAAAGCAAAACCGGAAGCAAAATATGTAGAGAGGAAAGGGTTAAAGACGCTTCCTATTGGGTTGGGGATTTGGCTCAGTGGTAGAGCGCTTGCCTGGCAAGCACAAGGCCCTGGGTTCAGCTGGGGTGGGGGGGTGGGGGGTGGGGAGGGAGACGCTCCCTATTCGTTTAGCTGGTGAGGGCGTCCCAAAGTGATGATTATCCCTCTGGACACACAGTTTCTCGTAAGATTGAGCAGTACCTCAACGCGGCCATACCTCTTCCTCTTCCTCTTCCTCTTCCTCCTGCTCCTCCTCGACTTCCATTTCAGCCTGATAGTCTTCTGCTTCTTCTTCATAGTCTTCCGCGTTTAGTTCCCAAGCACCATACTTAAAAGGCTCTGTTCGCATTTTTTGAAGGAAAAATGTTTTTAAAATAATGAAAAGTTCTGAGTACAATAGTCAGAGGGTAGGGAAGTTAATTAACGTCATCATCTCTTGGCTTTGGGTTCTCTCTATGGCAGTCCGTAGCACGACCAGCATTGGTGTGCCCACGGCTGCTCTGCTTGGCGGGACGGACTGTGCACTATTTACAATAGGTTGAGAGCTTTTTTGCCCCCCCCCCCCCCCCCCCCCCGCCCAGATGTACCGGATTTTCACTTAAGAAGCCCTGGGAGCCCGCTAAGGTTCTGAACTGCTCTCGGGCCAGTGCCCACTCATGACCATGCTCGGTGATGTTAGCCTTACTTTCCATCATCTCAATCACGCGCTGAAGCAGCTCCTTGGGTGTTTTGTTGGAAATATCCACTGTTAATACCGGCACCAGGCTGTCAGAAATTATGGGCTCCAGCTGTTTCCATGCGATCAAGTAGTTGGCCAACACTTCCTTCAGTGGCTCCATTTCAGGGACGTTGGGGTAGCCATCTTCCGGAAACTCTGGCAGCATGGCTTTCAAACGCAAGTTAAGAGAGAGAGAAAAGAGGCTTTGAGAAGAGTCTTTCTAATGAGACTACCAAAAGGGTCTATATTTTATCATGTTTTTTTTAAACATTCAATGAAAACTTAGTATTCTGAACATTAATAATATAATATATGTATACATAATATAATTATAAATTCGTGTTCTGATTATGTCGCTTATGCTATCAGATGATTAATTACCTAGTAGTAGAACTAAAAATCATGTTGCTGATGAGTGAATTTTATATGGGAACTTTATTGATGCAGCGTGTAAAATGAAATTAGATGGGCAGTTGAAACAGTGTTGTAAGCCGGGTAGCTGCACGTTTGATGGGCTGTCATAAGTGGACACAATTCATATTGAACTGGCACACAGCAGAAGAAGAAATAAGCAGAGACTGTGACCCAGATTAAGGTTTTAGATGTGTTAGGGAAGCGGTGCATGTCCAGGAACTTTCTGCCCCAGTCTAACCTTTCAGCTGCTCTTCCAACTCCAGGGTCTCTTTAGATCCCTTTTCAGTTTCTGCTTCGACTGCAGTGTCCTCAGGAGCCTTGAATTCTAAAGTGATATACCGTAGGAAAGTTTGGCACAAACATTTCTTTTCAAAACTTACTTTAAATTATAGATGACATGTCTAATTGAAAACATATTTTTTTAATTAAAGGATAAAGTAGAACCCAAGGCAGAAAAGGAATGTTTAAAATATACAAGAAGACGGTCTCAGTGTATACAGTCCCAGTGGGAAAGAACGTTTGATTTCAGCCCCCAGTCCCCGTGTGCAGACCTGGGCATGGCTGTGTGTGCTCATTACCCTAGCGCTGGGGGGGGGGGGGGGGTAGAGGGGTCCAAGGGCTCGTGGACCAGCCAATTTAGACAAAATGGTGAGCTTCTAGCTCAGCAACAGACGCTGACTCAAGGCAAAGGAAGAGAGTGACAGAGGAAGACACAGGAAGTCCCCCTGCCTTCCACAGGTGTGTGTACAAGTACAGGTGCACCACACACACACACACATACACACACACACACACACACACACACACACACACACCACACACCATACATGTATGCACCCTCCCCACCAGTACATTAATTAGAATAACAGTAGACACATGCACATGCCCTCCTGGTTGGTAACTGTTAGATAATTTAAAAATTGCACCATGGGAGGCATTGGATGTGCAATGCCTGACAGTCCTTTTCATCCATTACTAGGAGATCCGGGAGAGTGCACCAGGAGCGGAAAGTGGGGAGGAGAGCAGGGCATGGGCTGTGGTGAAGAAGCTCGAGAGAGTCTATCTTACTGTCAAAGGGACAACTTGTAAAGCATGTTTCTTGCATGATACGAGACACCCTTCACACAGATTCAGCCCAGATGGCTTTAGAGAAGGCAGACTTACACATCTTCTCCTGCCAAGTCTTCAGAGACCAAGAGATGAACATACACCACTCATAAATATGTGCACGGTCATATCCTAATGTCTCTTCTGAGTTAATATCTGGGTTCTCTTTCGGAAGGATCCATTGCATTTAAGCTTTATTAGAGCAGAGAGTAGAAAAGGGACACGCCCAGGAGTTTTGTGGGTGGTATGTCTAATTAGTAATTGCCCAATTAATTGAAACATTATAAATTACAACCAAAAGAAGAGCATAGAGGATACACAAATAACTCTTAAACTGCCTTAATCAGAGACTGGAGTCATTGAGGGTGACCCAGATCCAGCCATGGCCTAAAAGGGGCCGTATGAAACAAGTATTTACAAATATAAAAACCTGGTCCAGATGTTGTATATGAACATATAACATAGATACTATATGTGCCCATGCATACATATATGAAGTCTATAGCTGAGAATGCGGGATACAAGGAGATGTGTGGACTGTGTACGAGGTGTGTTTCTTATAAACACTCTGCCCTTCTTGTTGGTACTTGACAGGGTTCTGATAAAACCCTCAAAGAGATGTTACATTGAAGGGAAAGAGACGCAGATGATGACTTAACTGCTCTAAATAATTTGTGTAAGTCCTTTGTAAATTTTATACCACATGTGCTTAAGGTGCTCACAGGAAGAGGAGATGGGGGTGTGAGGCATAAAGATAGTGGGGGGTGGGCTTTGAGTGAAGCTCACAGAGTACAGTGTTTGCCCAGAGTGCAAGGCATCCTGGGGTCAGTCCCCAGCACCAGGAAACACACTGCAGGACGCAGTGGGGGAGAATCACACTGGAGGGCAGGTGAGGGATTTAAGGAGAGGGAGAGCAGGGTTGGGGATTTAGCTTAGTGGCAAGCGTAAGGCCCTGGGTTCCGTCCTCAGCTCCGGAAAAAAAGAAAAAAAAAAAAAAAAAAAAAAAAGGAGAGGGAGAGCAAAGGACAGTGAGTTTCAGAGACCACAGAGACAAGAAGATTAATGTGCTCCAGAAACCCTCTCTAAAAAATACTGCATGATCCTGAAAAGGGAGTCTGACGTGATCACTGGAAACCCTTCTGAGCCAGACGGAGACAGAGGACCTGGAACCCAGGAGCAAGCCCAGTGGAATCACCAGCCCTACCCCTATCTCCTCAGCTGCAGAAACTCATGTCCTCTGTCCTTTCTCCGGGTTTAGGTAGGATGCCAGCCACATGCAGCAATGTGGAGAAGCTGACTTCCTTTCGAAATGAGATCTGGATGAAAAAGACAGGTGAGTGCTTTTCCTATGAAGGCACGAAGGGCTCAAATGTGCACGGATTCAACGCTCTCCGGGCAAAGTCGGAACAGATCAGTTAGGTAGAACAAAACTCAAACATCGTGGTTAGAAAAACCAAAAGGAAGTCTGTCAGAATGTGAATAAAGCATTGTTGGGGGTGGGGGTGGGGGATGAAATATTGCAAGAGGAACAGCAAAACAGCTTTTAGAACTCAAGGAATGCAGCCTGCTGGTTATCACAACCACGATGGGTGGGCCTCTGAGAGCAGAGCCCCCAGGACTGCGGGTCGGTGGACCCCGTGCCGCTGTGAAGCTTTGCTTTGCTGGTTGCCCTGGTGGTCGACTCCTCCCTCCTAATCCATGAGCTGTATGAAAGCTCTCAGGGGTTCCCACTCCCTCACCCGGCAGTGTCACCCGCACTATTGATCTTTTTCAAAGCACTGCTCCTGGAGCAGATTAATGGTTCAACCACCACCCTTAGAAAGGATTTGTAGACGTGGATGTTCACTTAAGATGGCTTTTAGTGGGTCTGATGTAGAAAGTCTTAAAGATGTAGAAAGGCACATTTTTGGTGATCGTGCAAGGGATCAGTCGCTGATGCCACACCCTGCCTCAGTTTACCCATCCTACTGGAGCTGGTTTCTGACAAAATATTACTGGCTGTTTGTAGGCAGAGCAAAGCTATTTCTTCTAGTGTGTGAATTCTAAAATTCCATGGTTAGCATATAGTCAAAATTGGCTGAATGTTGGAATTCTTTTGTAGCAGTTTAGCATCAATAATATCAGTTATGGTTGAGGTGTGTGTGTGTGTGTGTGTGTGTGTGTGTGTGTGTGTAGTCATCCCATGCAGCTATGCGGTGTACATCTGGAAGTTGGAGGACAACACTGAGTGTCAGTCCTCACCGTCTGTCTTGTTTGGGACAGTGTTTCCTCTTCACTGCTGCCTGTACCAGGCAGGCTCTCCCACAGGATTTCCCAATTTCACAACCTGACCTTCCCTAAGAGCCGAAGCACAGATAATATGCTTCTGAACTCGAGTGGGTCCTGAGATTCAAACTCAGGTACTCATATGCATGGCAGGTGCTCTAAGCCACCGAGCCTTCTCCCAAGCCCTGGCCATGGCCTTAAATACACAACTTCTAAAACTGAGATGGTCCTTTCAGTGCATCAATTCACGGGGAAGCTGCAGGACACCGTGGTGCTAAGTCATCATATATGATGGGATATAAGGGATAATTTGTTTTTAAAAATTTCAGGGGCATTCATTCCTTCTATGACAATCATTCTTAATTGCTAGAATTTATTAGAATCCTCACGGAGTTTTCATTAACATGATGTGGTGGTTTGAATAGGAATGGACCCCCATAGACTTGTGTGTTTGAATTCATCACAGGGAGTGGCTTTGTTGGAGTGGGCTTTGAGGTCTCATATCCTCAAGCTATACCCAGTGTGGCACACGTCTCCTTCTGCTGCCTGAAGATCGAGATGTAGAACGCTCATCTCCTTCTCCAGCGCCAGGTCTGCCTGCAGTCTGCCATGATGATCATGGACTGAACCTCTGAAACTGTAAGCCAGCCCCACTTAAACATTTTCTTTTATAAGAGTTGTCACAGGGTTGGGGATTTAGCTCAGTGGTAGAGCGCTTGCCTAGCAAGCACAAGGCCCTGGGTTCGGTCCCCAGCTCCGAAAAAAAAAGAAAAAAGAAAAAAAAAGAGTTGTCATGGTCACGGTGTCTCTTCACAGCAGTAGTACACTGACTCAGACACGTGCACACGCCCAACCTTCATCTTAGACTTAGTTATATAAAAACCCTGCAGAGAGGTCAGAAGCCTTTCAAAGAAGAGCTCTGGGTAACACGCAGAGGTACACACTCACAGGAAGTACAGTGTACGGGCAAAGGTGGGGATTGACGGGAGGCAGCTGCAAGCTGCGGATTGCAGGAGGCACCAAGGCTAGGGAAAGCAAGGGAGGCTGCTCTAGAGATGTCAGAGAGAACATTGCTCTGCTGACTCCTGGGCTTCGGACCAACAGCCGTTAGAACAGTGGGAGGGTAAACTTGGGAGTTTAAGGTGCCTCTCTATTCTTTCAGCTTGTGGAGTTTTCTCCTGAGTTTTACAAAGCCAGCCCAAAGCACGTTTATTGCTATAAGACTTGAAACTCACATGTGGTATGGGGTTTGGGGAAAACGTATCATGTCTTTCATCAAATCACCACACAGAACAACAAAGGGTGAATGAGGAGGAGGCGAGAAACAGCACACACCCAAGCATCAACACCCAAGACACGCTGCCATGATGGTGCTGAGTTCTTTGGGCTAGAGATCTACCAGCAATGACTTCCATTTAAACTTTTTTTTTTTAACTTCTTGAAGATTTCTTTAAAACTTAATGGCTTTATTTACAATATCCAGAAACTGGAAGTGACCTAGAGGTCCCTCAACCAAAGAATGGATGAAGAAAATGTGTTATATCCACACAATGAAATATTACTAAGCAGTTAAAGAGTGACATCGTGAAATTTGCATATAGACATACATTTGCATACACACATATATATTTGCATACAGATGCATATGTTTGCATATAGATGCATATGTTTGCATATCTATGAAACTAGCAAAAAAAAAAATCATCCTGAGTGAGGTAAACCAGACCCAGAAAGACAAACATGGAGTGTACTCTCTTAGAAGCTGTCACATAAATGATAATTATGCTACAGCCCACAGATCCAAAGAGGCAAAGAAACAAGGAGGGCTCTAAGGGATCAGGTTGGGTGAAGGGATGGGGAGAGACACTAGAGTTGGAGGACATTTAGGGGCCAATGGAAGCCGAATGTAGAGGAAACCATCAGGCCTCCATGAGGGACTCCTAGCAATGGAGGACACAGAGCCTGTAACCAGGCGAGGCTTCCAATGGTGGGACTGTGACACCAACCCAGGCACAGAATCTTTGACCTACAGTTTGTCCTGCCTACAAAATGTACGGAGGCAATGGTGGTGCAGAACTTGTGGGAGTGGCCAACTGATGACTGGTCTAATTTGAGACCCATGACAGGGAGCTCATTCCCAACACTGCCTTGATGACAAGAAAGCAGAGGTTGGATAGGGCAGGGACCTAGATCTAGGTAGTACCAAACATGACTGGCAATCAATCAATCAATCAATCAATGAACAAAATAAATCAATGAAATGATTCCTACTGATATTCTGCTGTACTCATAGATCAGTACCTAGTCTAGTTGCCATTAAAGAGACTTCCTCTGGCAGCTGATGGGAACCACAGAGACCCACAGTCAAATATTAGTTGGAACTCAGAGGATGCCACAGAAGAAGGTGAGGAAGGAGTGTGGGAGCAAGGAGGGGTCAGGGACAGTATGAGAACATGACCCCAGAATCAACTAAGCAGGGCTCAGGAGGGCTTGCAGAGACTGAAGTGACAGTCACAGAGCCTGCACAAGTCTGCAGCAGGTCCTCTGTATACACGTTATGGTGGTTGGCTTGGTGTTTTGAGGGAACTTCTGACAGTGGGAGTAGGGGTGCTTTGGAGTATTTGCCTGTCCTTAGGACCCTTTCCTCCTCCTGGGTTGCCTAGCTCAGCTTTGACGTCAGGGTTTGTGTCTGGTCTTACTGTATCGCGTGCAGTGTTCAGTTGATGTTCCTGAGAGGCCTGCTCTTTTTTTGGGAGGAGTCAGGGCTGGGAGAGTGGATCTGGGGGAGAGAGAAAAGGTTGGGAGGAGAGGAGGGAAGGGAAACTATAGTCAGATATGTTGTATGAGATAAGTATGAATAAAACTTTTTAAAAATTCATCTTGGTATTTTTGCCTACATAATGATATATGGACCATGCACATGCAGTGCCTGTGGAGGCTAAAAGAGGGTGTCGAATCCCCTGGAATTGGAGTGCTAGACAGTTGTGAGCTGCTCTGTGGGTGCTGGGAACCAAACCCAGGTCTTCTTGCCAGAGCAGTGAAAGCTCTTAAGATCCGAGCCATCTTCCCAGCCCCAGCACCTTCAATTAAACTTCTTTATTAAGTTCTTAAAATTAAGGAAGTAGGGCTGGAATATTTGTAAGATTACATCCTGAAGACTCACCAGGAAAACCATAGGGGTGAAACAAAATTAAGTCAGGGTGTGAAGAAGGGGCCAGAGCTCACCCTCAGTCCGGGACGGATGCCTGCAGGGGCCCCTATGGTAGCGAAAGGGGCTTGCTTTAAAGGACAAAAGACTTCAGCGGAAGGTGGGAGGGACTGGAGAAGACAAGGGTTCTTTCTCTTCCCTCCCTCCCCAGTTTGGATAGGGCTATGAGTTGAACTGAATGACACCTCTCAAAGTAGAGAGCAATTTAGTCCCCAAGCACATTGCAAGTCTGCTATGGCTGTGCAGTGAGCTAGCAAAGATGTCATAATATACAGTAGATAAAAATGTCATCCAAAATAGCCTTAAACACATCAGTACAGGAGACAATTTCCTGAACAGAACGCCAACGGCTCAGGCTCTAAGATCAACAACTGATAAATAGGAGCTCATGAAACTGAAAAGCTTTTGGCAAAGGACACCATCAATAGGACAAAATGGCAGCCTACGGATTGGGAAAAGATCTTCACCAACCCTACATCTGACAGAGGGCTAATATCCAAAATATATAAAGAACTCGAGATGTTAGACACCAACAAACAAAGTAGAAATGGGGTACAGAGCTAAACAGAATTCTCAACAGGAGAATCTTGAATGTCAGAGAGGCACTTAAAGAAATGTTAAACGTCCTTAGTCATCAGGGAAATGTAAATCAAAGTGACCCCAAGATTCCGTCTTCCACCCATTAGTATGGCTAAGATCAAAAACTCAAGGGACAGCACATGCTGGCGAGGATGTGGAGCAAGGGGACACTCCTCCATCACTGGTGGGAGTGCAAACTGGCACAACTACTCTGGAAAGCAATTTGGGTGGTTTCTCAGGAAACCGGGAATAGTTCTGCCTCAAGACCCAGCTATACCACTCCTGGGCATGTACCCAAAAGATGTAAGGGTGGGACCTGGAGGACAGGGGGTTAGGGGGTGTGATCAGGATGTAAAGTGAATAAAAAATAATAAATTATTGAAAAATTGTCATCCAAAAAATAAGATAAAAAATCTTGAAAACCTACTCCCACTCATCCCTGTTCTAACGTTAAGCTATACCTTGTGCTGTTAACTCCTAACTGAACTGAATCTTCACTCCAAAACAAAAACGGCAATTTGAGGTTTATGGCACATACTTGAGGTTAAACTATATAAGTGGGGCCTTGGTCATGGGGTCTCCCCAGAGCAATGGAACAGCAACTTAACTAATACAATGTTGCACTGATGAGAACACAGGCAGAAAGACACCATACCCGCCCAAAGCAGCCAGCCAGATGCACAACAGCTGGAGGGAAAGAATATACGTGTGTGTGTGTGTGTGTGTGTGTGTGTATGTGTGTGTGTATGTGTGTGTAAGTGTGTGTAAGTGTGTGTGTAAGTGTGTGTGTAAGTGTGTGTGTAAGTGTGTGAGTGTGAGGTGTGAGTGTGTGTTTGTGTGTGAGTGTATGTGAGTGTGTTTGTGTGTGAGTGTGTGTATGTGTGTTTGAGTGTGTATGTGTGTGTAAGTGTGTGTAAGTGTGTGAGTGTGAGGTGTGAGTGTGTGTTTGTGTATGAGTGTGTGTGTATGTGTGTGTGTTTGAGTGTGTGTGTGTTTGAGTGAGTGTGTGTATTGTGTGTTTGTGTGTGAGTGTGTGTATGTGTGTGAGTGTGAGTGTGTATGTGTGTGTTTCAGTGAGTGTGTGTATGTGTGTGTAAGTGTGTGAGTGTGAGGTGTGAGTGTGAGTGTGTGTTTGTGTGTGAGTGTGTGTGAGTGTGTGTATGTATGTGTGTGTGTTTGAGTGAGTGTGTGTATGTGTGTGTGTGAGTGTGTGTTTGTCTGTGTGTGTGAGTGTGTGTATGTATGTGTGTGTGTTTGAGTGAGTGTGTGTATGTGTGTGTGTGTGAGTGTGTGGTGTAAGTGTGTGTTTGTCTGTGAGTGTGTGAGTGTGTGTGAGTATGTGTTTGTGTGAGTGTGTGTATGTGTGTGTTTGAGTGTGTGTGTGTGTGAGAGAGAGAGCCTGCACGCACGTGTGTGTATGAATAAGATAAAGAGATGTCTGAAGCAAAGCTGAGTGACAGAACCCATTTTCCTGGGTAGATGTCTATACAAGGAGCAGAGTGGGCATCACAAGTCCTGGAAAGAGCTGAACCTTCTGGAAGACTGATTATGGATGAGAACTACAGCAACTGCAGAAAAAATTGAATGGCCAAAGCCAAGTTGTCCGGAGCAATCTTTAGCCAGTAGAAGGTTTGGTTGTTCCCAGGATGTTTGTTCACAGACCAGACTCCACGAGCCAGGGCGTGAGCATGCACACGTGTGTGTACACACAGACACATAATAAATGAAAGCAAGTGTGAGTATCCAAAGGCACATCATGCATCGCTAGGGAATGTCAGCACACTCTTCTCTCCCGCAGCTTTCGTGTGAGCTGACCCCTCAGGTTCAAGATGACAGTTATTTAAAGATTAAAGATCTGATTACGTGTGTTATAATCATTGTACAATACACTAAATTATCATATACCCCCAAATATGCACACTTATTCTTCTTGCTTTTTCTTTTGCCTTTCCCCTTCCTTCCTTCCTTCCTTCCTTCCTTCCTTCCTTCCTTCCTTCCTCCTTTCCTTTTTTCTTTCTTTCTTTTTGAGCAAAGGTCATTCTATGAAGTCCTGGTTATCTGAAACTCAGTGTGGAGACCAGGCCGGTCTGGAACCTACAGTAACCTGCCTTCCTCTGCTCTTCGAGTTCTGGGATTAAAGGCTAGTGCCACCACACCCAGCTAAGACACTTTTTTTTTTATTAACTTGAGTATTTCTTATATACATTTCGAGTGTTATTCCCTTTCCCGGTATCCGGGCAAACATCCCCCTCCCCCCTCCCCTTCCTTATGGGTGTTCCCCTCCCAACCCTCCCCCCATTGCCGCCCTCCCCCCACCAGTCTAGTTCACTGGGGGTTCAGTCTTAGCAGGACCCAGGGCTTCCCCTTCCACTGGTGCTCTTACTAGGATATTCATTGCTACCTATGAGGTCAGAGTCCAGGGTCAGTCCATGTATAGTCTTTAGGTAGTGGCTTAGTCCCTGGAAGGCTAAGACACTTTTATGAAGAAATGAAATAAAAAGCTGAGCATGTATGAGTGCAAAATAAGAACTGCTTACTATAGGAATTCTGCTGACTCTGTATGAGTTTATACGCTCCTGTGCTTGCATCTAAGATGGGATTACATGACAGAAACTCTTGCGTTTTTGGATAAAATGTCCTTCAGACCATGTGCCAGTCCCAGGACTGCATACTGTCTAGGCTTTCCCCTTTGTGTTTCTAGACAGCTTCCATCACACACACACATGCACACACATACACATATGCACATGCACACACATTCTCTCCCCCCCCACATGCACATGTGCACAAGTTCTCTCTTTCTCTCTCTCTCTCTCTCTCTCTCTCTCTCTGTCACACACACACACACACACACACATACACGAACCGTCATTCAAGTCTAACCTGCTTCCGGGTCATGCTCTGCTTCTGGGACCTCGGATGACTCAGACCCCCCAGGTATAGATGACTCTCTGGCGAGTTCACCCATTTCTTGTGCCTCCGTCTCTTCATGGATCTCAGACTCTTCCACATCCACCTCCTCCTCAGCTTCGTTATCGGGCTCTTCAACAACTACAAAGAGTGACAGGAAGTCAGTCAGTGCCGGTTAAAGTCAACAAGCGATTGTTGGAGAGTGTGAAGGACAGAGCGGAAAATAGACAAGAAAAATAAGATTGGTGCTCCTCCAGCGTGTGGTTTAAGGGTGAGAATAGACAATTGACTGCTGCATTGTATCTGTTAATATGGGGTGGTAAAGGACAGTCCTTGTACCAGAGTGCTATTGGAGAACCAGAGGAGGGATTCCCTTGAAAGAAGAAATGTTTATAGCAGTCCCAGATGCTCCAGCAGCAAGAGGCAAGTGATAGCCCACTGTTTGTTCAAAAATGAAATGGCTAGGTCCATACCATCCACTGTGGTAGCCACTAACTGTGGCTGCTCAGCCCTTGAAGCTAGTCTACACCGAGATCTGTGCAAGTATAATGTAGACAATGAATTTCAAAGTTTTAGTTTGAAGAGCGTAATGTAAAATACGTAAACACTAGAAACTAAAAGTTACTAATGTAGCTTACGCACTCTGTTGGGCGGTACCAGACTAACTCCCCATACAGATGGATGGTTAGCATAGAGGTAATAACAGGTCTATTATAGCTCATTGCAGTGATAATACAGCACATTCACTTATGTGTTAGCTGTACATAGGAAGTATAATTGTACACGTTACATGGGAGTTCTTCAGAGGGAGATGGCAGTGTGTGAGCGAACCCATTGCCCAGGCTCTCTCATACATGTATGAGATGGACACGGTTGTCTCTGAGTTCCCACTGCATTTCTTTCCCCACTGCCTTTCTTCCCAGCCTCGTGTTCTGAGGCTGATGCTATGGCTCCTGGAGTTGATCTAAACCGAGGTTTGAGACCGGACGGTGGGTGTGCTTGTGTCGTGTCTGTGTTCGTTTTAAGGGGATGCGCGTGTGCATGAGGCAGCTTCCATAGACTCTCACTACAGCGTGTGAGGAAGTGATGCGATCTATGAGGGAACCTGAATGTTTTGCAATAATGTGTCACTTATTAAAAATGATCATATGCATCAGAGTGGTGGTGGCTCATGCCTTTAGTCCCAGCACTTGAGAGGTAGGGACAGAGGCAGGTGGATCTCTGAGTTCAAGGCCAGCCCTGGTCTGCAGAGTGAGTTCTAGGACAGCCAGGGCCACACAGAGAAACCCTGTCTCAAAAAGAAAAACTCAAAACAATAACAAAAGATCATAGCCATCCAATTTACGTACACTCGTTTATGTTATATTTATCCATATTAGGTACATTATAAAATATTTGTAACATTATATAAGTATAATGTTACAAAGTTTTAAAAATTTTTATTGGTGATTTTGTTTATTTATGTTATAAAATTATAAAGAGTTCACACTGTCTTTTTCTATGACCTCTTTGGGACATCTGTGTCCCCCACAGGTTGGGAATGAGTCAAAAGGCATTTTAGGAGCTTTGACCTATTTGTAATTTGACTATTGATCATGTGTTATGTTGGTTACCTACTGATTAATCATAAATCTCTCCAGACTATCACTTGTTACCCTGGCAGTTTCCAGGAATGGAGAAGCATTTAGCAGTTGCTCAGCTCAGTGGTTCTGGCTTACTGTCTCCTGATTTGGGCAGCGGTTGACCAGGGCTGCAGTATCTGATCAGACACTGAAAAATGTCTGCATTATCGATGGCAAGTCAAGGCACAGCTAACACCACTGTGGCCCGTTGCTTCTGTGTGTAGGCAAAGGAGACACCAGGCTTAGTTAAAGGTAGTACGTAGACCCCAGTTTGAGAACCTTCATCTTAGAGAGAAAGTTCTTTCATAAAGTGGTGGAAGTTTAAGTATGAAGACAACGGGTATTGCAGGAGTTTGCCTGTGTCCCGGGTCTTGCAGTTACCACAGCCATGTGCAAAGCATCTGCAGGGCAGCCTTCTTCTTAGAGGGCGCACAGGTGGGTCTTGTGCAAGGAGTTTCCCTTTTCTTTTCTTTCTTTAAAGATTTTATTTATTTGTTTTTATATAGGTACATTATAGCTGTCTTCGGACACACCAGAAGAGGGCATCAGATCCCACTACAGATGGTTGTGAGCCACCATGTGGTTGCTGGGATTTGAACTCAGGACCTCTGGAAGAGCAGTCAGTGGTCTTAACCGCTGAGCCATCTCTCCAGCCCGAGTTTCCCTTTTCTGATTAGGAATCTTTGTCCTGTGGATCCATTATTCCAGTGGGCATCTAATTTAATGTGGAAATTAGAGAATTTTGGGGACAAAAAGGTGCCTTCAGGACACAGGCATACTCCTGCACCCGGGGCAAACCGGGAGAAGTCTTTGTAACCCGCCAAGAAGCAGCAGTAAGGAGGTGAGACTGTGGTGAGCCTATGAGAGCTGTTGTTCAGTGCCTGCCTTTTGCTTTCTTAGCCTCAAGCTCCATCATCCTTTGTTTTTCTTCTTCCAGCCTCAGTTCCTCCTCTTTGACTTTTCTGAAATGAAAACAAACAAAATTCAGTTTCAAAAAAAAAAAAAATCAGGCAAGTCTTCTTCCGAGAGGATTAAACGCTCACAGCGGCAGGCATTGAAGACAGCCCCTGGCGCCAGTCTCCCACGCTGCCTTTTAGTATGCAGTGTGCAGCTTTGTCCCAGTACCTTTGCTGAGAGGGTATGGAATGTTATAACTTAAACTATGGCTGTCGGTCAGGTGACCTGTTGCACTGAGTGAAAGAGTCCCTGAGGGGAGTTGAGAGGAAGGCAGAGGATCTGGAATGTTTCCCTCAGACTTCCTGATATCCACAGTAAAATGGTAAGTGAAAAAAACAAAAAAAAACCCAAAAAACAAAAAACCCAAGAGTATCCAACTATATATACAATACAATTTTAACGTTGTAGCAGTATATACGAGAACTGGAGCCTTAGCTCTGATGGCTGTTCCCAGTTTTAAAAGCACCCGGTTACACTCAGAGCACAGAACAAGCCTACGATAAACCTGTAAAATGTAAATAATCAGTTCTTTCCTCCCATGGCGGGGAGGTAGGGTTTTCTTTTAGTTACACCACATGGCACATTTTTATTTATGTTGTGTTATTGTCTCAGTGTGGATTCCGCTTATTAAAAACCACAGATAGATGTGCTATGTGTTTACATGTGCACATGCGTGTTTGTGCATGGACAAGTAAATGTGCATGTGTGCATGTTTGTGCATGCGTGTCTGGGTGGAATCTATGCGTGTTTGTTTTTTTCCAGTTGTCTAGTAAAGGATACTCGATGTGAGCTGTGGAGAAATTCGTGTACTGACTGTTTCTTTTGGAACTCAGTGGCACTTGGCTCAGTAATAGACAATCTTTCTGACATTACAGACTTTTTTTTTTTTTTTCATTACAGACATTTTATAAGCACAACCCATGAGCTGCTATGAAAGGCACCAGGCCAGTAGGATGCCCAAGCACTGGTTCTCTCTGGAAAGCAGCAGGGTGTGTGTGTGTGTGTGTGTGTGTGTGTGTGTGTGTGTGTGTGTGTGAGAGAGAGAGAGAGAGAGAGAGAGAGAGAGAGAGAGAGAGAGAGTGCAAAACTTGGCTTTGCAAAAGTAAAGGTTGTTTATTATTAAATGATGTTTACCTGTTTTAACTCTAAATTTTTCTGAGGCCAGAAGCCATAGGCCTCTGGTGATTGATCCTCTATTGTTAAACAGCAGGGGATTAACTAAAGAGATTCCTTTGTTCTTTATCAGCGGTTGATTTAACTCCTTGTCAGCTAGAGAAAGTCTCCCTGGCAGAATGAAGCTCTTTTACACAGGCAATGTTCCTAGAAGCACACATATATTCACACATACATTCATACGCACATTCATATGCACATTATGTTCATGCATACATGTACTTTAGTTGGGTTCAGCCACCTGCCTCATCAATTTACATACTTAGACACACACACACACTTATACTTACATATATCTATTTATATCTGTCTACCTCTATCCGCCCATCCATCCATCCATCCTCCATCCATCCATCCATCCATCCACCCACTCATTCTCCATCCATCTGTCCATCTATCCATCTGTCTGTCTGTTCGTCCATCCATCTATGGTGGATGGAGCAAAAGCCTCCGTGAGCAAGTGACAGCATAGAAAGAACTCACTTATTGTGGATGAAAAATAAGTTCCAACCTTCACTGCTTAGTGTCCTGGCTGGCTTTGTGTGTCAACTCGACACAAGCTGGAGTTATCACAGAGGATGGAGCCTCAGCTGAGGAAATGCCTCCATGAGACCCAGCTGTAAGGCATTTTCTCAATTAGTGATCAAGGTGGGAGGACCCAGCCCATTGTGGGTGGTGCCGTCCCTGGGCTGGTGGTCTTAGGTTCTATAAGAGAGCAAGCTGAGCAAGCCAGGAGGAGCAAGCCAGTAAGTAACATCCCTCCATGGCCTCTGCATCAGCTCCTGCTTCTTGCCCTGTGTGAGTTCCAGTCCTGATGAACAGCAATGTGGAAGTGTGAGCTAAATAAACCCTTTCCTCCCCAACTTGCTTCTTGGTCATGATGTTTTGTGCAGGAATAGAAACCCTGAGTAAGACACTTAAAGAAAAAAAAAAAAAAAACTTCTACTTTTCTATAGGGTAAGAAAAAGTCCTGTCCTTGTCAGCAAGAGGAAACCTGCCGTTAAGGAAAGACCCCGTCTCATGGTAAGAAGAAGCCTGCTCTCCCTGCTGTGCGGGACTGCTGTGTTGTCCTCTGTGCTCTCTTTCCTCTATTATCACTGTTCCTAGTTCTTGGACTTTTTCAGGATACGTGGTCACGTGGTATTCTAAGCATCGTTTTTCAAAAGTTCAGAAGTGCAACCGTAAATTCAAATAATAAACTGACTAAGAAGTAACCACAGAGATGTTTACATTCGTGTTTCCAGTAAGACTAGTTAGTTATCCAACTCAACATTCATCGCCTGTCGCTAGCTCCACTGGATAATTGAGAGTTTCAGACTTTAATTCCTGTGTCAAAGCTAGCACAGCCTGGCGTCTCATTAGTACTGAAGGAACGTACAGACAAACCTGTCAGCGTTTTGTCTTCTGTCCTTGCACCTGCAGTAAGTCGTTGATTCCCTTTTACGACCTTTAGTTATCAGATGATGCTTTACGACCTAAACGGAATGTACTCTTTGATCGTGAGTCTGTCTCTTGCCTGTGTCTGTCCTAGTGCGAATATCCTGTGACACGACGAAGGTCACATGGCCCTACGTGCAGTTTCTCTTATGGAGGGTTTCAAGCTCACTGGTGTACGTTTAGGAATTTCGCTTAGGAATTTAGGAATCATCTGGCTGCCTGCATAGCATCATCACAAGACAATACATCTTCACCGACCTGCCGAGAATCTGCCCAAGGGATTATCATATTAATTTAATAATAGCAGGAGAGGCACATCAGCTGCAGGAATTAATCATGAGATGACATTTCTCTGGGCCTTGCCTCCCAGAGCTCATAGGACCCGTCATAGTCCTTGCAAAAACCGGTGGGCCGCCTTCAGGAAAGTCACCTGCTCTCCTCAGACTATCCTGGGGCTGGAGAAGAGGCTCAGTGTACAATGCTGGCTGTTCCTGCAAGGGACCTGAGTCTGGTTCCCAGCACCCCTGTGCCTCCAGCTCCAGGGGACCCAGTGCCCTCTGCTGCCCTCAGTGGGTGCCCACACTGGAGTGACACACACGTACATGCAGAGAAAGGTAAAATCTTCGAAGGCCTGCGATGTGCTGTCCTTTCCATGGTTCTCAACTCGGCTTACCGTATTTCCTCTTACCGTATTTCGTCCTCCTCTCTCTTTTTGACTTGCAATTCTTCTTTCAGTCTTTCTAAAATCTTAGCATTGATCTCTGCCTTATTGCTTAAATATAATCTAGTTAACACGATTTTTCCTGAAATACAGATAGAGAGAAAAGAAAATTATTTTCAAGTTGCCTAGCGTGTGGTCTGTGCTGCAGACGTACACGTCCCCCTTCAAGTCCTTATGCAAACAGCTCTGAATCTTCAGAATTTTAGGAGTCTGTCTTAAGTCCTTTTTTGAAAGTCATATGTTAATATGTAATAGATAATAAAAGCGTGAAAAGACATAGTGCCCCTGAAAGCTCTCATTTCAAACTTATTTATTTATTCATTTATTTATTTGTATGTGTGCACTCATGGGCATGTGGGCAGGCAGAGGACAACTTGGGAAAGTTGGTTCTCTCCTGTTGTATGGATAATGAGTGTTGAACTCGGGTTTTCCGGTTTGGCTGCACCAACCTTCGCTCCACCGTCTCTCTCATATTTTTTTCTTGAGAGTTGAAGTGGTCGAATATTTAAATTTAGCACCGGCATCCCCACCCTCAGGATCATACACAGGGCTCATTTACAAGGTACGGCTACTGACTGAGAAGGGATACTGAATTCCCAGCTCCAAAGAACAACTGGTGAGGTCTGCCAGAAAGTTCAGAGGCTTAGTGTGTTACGCAGGTCAACACCTCAATGGGAGAAGCCTGTCTCCTCCTCTTTATGTCCTGGAGGCATAGCTGCAGTGGTAGTAGGACTGGGGTCTATACCTAAGGAGAGTTCTCCATTTTCTATTTTAACCCGACTGACTGTCAGCAATAAGCATTTTATTTTAAATTGAAATGATAAGTGTTTACCGACCGTTGCTTTCTGTATCTGATAGATTGACAACCAGATCAGGTAAAAGTGCTTTTTCTATCAAGGACATCCACAGTTCCCGCATTATGGGGAAGTTCTTCACAATCCATCCTCCGTACTTCGGGGCACCAGCGAACCTATTCTTGTTATCTTTCGTTACCTGTGGACACGCACATTGACAGCACCATGGTAAGTTGGCGGGTCACGGATTTATCATGTTAGCTTGTAGAACTCCAGCAAAACACCTTCTCAGTCTGACTTTGGGAAGAAAATAAGAGTGGCTTAACTTTAAGGTGTAAATAAATAAAAATAAATTTAGAAAGGGGAGGCTCAATTTTGAAGCAATTAAGAATCAAGTTTTTCTAGTTTTAAAAACAAGGAACAGTAGCCTTTCCTATACGTAACAGTGAGCTGTTACATCAATCCATAGCACCGAATGCATCTGGAGTCAGAAGGCCTGGTATGGCTAATCTGCATCTCTAACATGGCTGCCTGTGTAGCCATGGTGTGTGGATTGTTGTTGGGGAGCGAGCTCCTGCTCTAGCTTGGAGTTCAGGTGCCGTCAGTCTCTCTCTCTCTCCAGTGTGAGGGGGGAGAGTTTCTCAAGGCAGCAGAAGGGAGGAAGCAACTCTGGCAGGCGTTTAAGGGAGTTCTCTTCAGCTCCCCTCCTCTCACAGTTAGAGCTTCCAGGGCAATAGGGAAGTCAGGGACAACAGGCGCCTGCAAGGACAGCGACCCTAGGGCTCTAACCAGGTCTCTGTGCTCTCAGGGAGCTGCAGAACTCAAGAAGGAATGGTTAAGCGGGACGGTAAAACCCTTGGGCTGCTGCGGATTGGGAACCTTAGATTTTTTTTTTTTAATCTTAAAAATAGTCTTTTGGAAAATGAAAAAAAATGTTAAACTTTGAAAGATTTCACACAAGAGAAAACGGAAACAAAGGAGACGCTGTAAAGAACAAACAGACGTTTGCTAAGAAAAATACTAGTTGCTAAGTTTCAAAAATATAAAAATGAAAACGTTATGATGTAAATTGGAGTACCTGTTCCTTTCAACTTTAAAGGTTTTTCACTTTCATTTTTTTTAAAAAAATAGTTGAGTTATTTATTGTTCTTGTCTGTGAGTGTGGGCGGGTAGGGGTGCTGCGCTGTGTGTCTTGAAGTCGGAGGACAGCTTTCAGGAGTTGGTTCTCTCCTCCACCGAGGGCTCTGGGGATGGAGCTGCAGTCACCGGGCTTGCACGGTGAGTGTCTTTACCTGAGGAACCAGCTGCCTCATCAGCCCTGACTCCAACTTTTTAAGATATAATGGCTTCATCTTGTTTTGTCATGTGAGTCTTACTTTGTTGAAATCTTTCCCACCCTAGTTAGTATTTATGTCACTTATAAATTCATTGTAACACGGATGACATTGCTTATGCATTAGACTGTATCAGTCCCGTGATAACATCCTTATATAAAGTATTGTGTGAGCGCTCTGCCTGAGTGTACACCTGCAGGCCAGAAGAGGGCATTGGATCCCATTACAGATGGTTGTGAGCCACTGTGTGGTTGTCGGGAATTGAACTCAGGACCTCTGGAGGAACGGCCAGTGCTCTCAAACACTGAGCCATTCCATCTCTCCAACCCCCCTATATATTTTCTTAGGTTATATTTCCAGAAGATGCCACATTGCTTCCAAGAGCATCTCTTCCAATTTCCACTCTTTGCGGCTGTCTTAGGGTTACTACTGCTGCGACGAAACGCCATAACCAAAAAGCTAGTTGGGGAGGAAAGGGTTTATTTTGGGTCACACTTCCATATTGCTGTCAATCTTTGCAGGAAGTCAGGACAGGAACTCAAACAGGGCAGGAACCTGGAGGCAGGAGCTGATGCAGAGGCCATGGAGGAGTGCTGCTTAGTGACTTGCTCCTATGGCTTGTTCATTCTCTGTTCTTATAGAACCTAGGACAACTAGTCCAGGGGATGGCACCACCCACAATGGGCTGGGCCCTCCCCCATCAATCACTAATTAAGAAACGCCCTACGGCCACATCTATGGAGGCATTTTTCTCAGGTGAGGTTCCCTCCCTTCGAATAAATCTAGTTTGTGTCAGATTGGCATAAGACCGGCCAGCACACCGACACTACCAGAAAACGCTCCATCACCACGGCTTCACAAGGAATAGTGATTGCTTAAATAAAAACCTGGCCAATTATGCATGTGAGAAAGTATGTCTTGTTGCTATTCTATATTAAAATTTAAACTTACATTTCTTAAAGGTTTCCTGGTTTGTTTGTTTTTTTACTATCTTTATGCATGTTTCTGTATGGATGTGTGCATGTGAGTACAAGTGTCCACAGAGGCCAGAAGGTGGAGTTATGTCCTGGAACTGGAGTTTGGCGGTTAAGAGTGGCCCAACATTCGGTCCCCAGCTCCGAAAAAAAGAACCAAAAAAAAAAAAGAGTGGCCCAACATGGGTGCTTCTGCAAGAGCAGTAAGTGCTCCTAACCACTGAGCTATCTTTCCACCTCCCTAAATGTACATATTTTTAATTAACCATCTCTTCTTTGATGAAATATATATCTGGTTTGTGAAAGACAGTAGTTTCACTTTGTGGTCAAGGCTGGCCTGGAACTCACTATGTCGTAGACTTGGTTGTCTTGGAACTGAAGATGATTCTCCTGCCTCAGATTTTTTTAAGAGGTGGAGTTACTTTTTGGAAGGCATTGGTTATTAAACAGCCTCTCTATTGAGATTTGCTCTTGAGGGCATCTCCATTGTAGTTGTTCTGGGGTCCTTACTGCAGTACAGAGAGGCTGGATCGAGACTGCCTCCCTAATTCTGTGCTAGTGAATAGTCCACAGCTTGGCACTATTGGGAGGTGGTGCAAAGTTAAGGTTAGAGACCCAGCGGGAGGCCACTGGGTGCTTGTAGTTGAGGAGGACAGAGTCACCCATCCCCTTCCTCATACTGTTTGCTTCCTGGTTACGAGATGAGGATGCTTGGCCACGTGATGTACTTTCTCTTCTTAGGCTATTCAAGATAGACCTGATTGATTGATTGATTGATTGATTGATTGATTGATTGATTCTACACTGAGGACCAAACCCAGGACCTTAGGTCAGCATTCTGCCATTAGGTTCCATCCCTAGCTTGTTAGAAAACATTTCTAAAGAGAACTGTAAAATCCTGGAGGGACTCTTCTTTGGGAAATCCATAAAGAAATACACATTTACATCTATTACTATGTTATTATTTTTATGTATATGGGTGCTTTGCCTGCACGAAGGTCTGAGCACAACGTGTGGTGAGGTGACCACAGAGGTCAGAAGAGGGCATTGGATCCCATAGAACCGGAGTTACAGATATGTGTGAGCCAGCCTGGGGATGCTGGGAATCAAACTCAGGTTGACTGGAGGAGCAGCCAGTGCTCTTAACTTCAGAACCAGCTCTGAAGTAATATAAATAATAGTAATTAATAGTAATAAATAAAACAACAACAATAATAATCCAAAAAGACAACCCAATAAAAAATGGGCAAATGGCTTCCCCAAATGGCTTCCTCAGATTGGGGTGTGCACTTCTACTCAGCACTGAGGAGGCAGAGGCAGGAGAGTCTCTGTGGGTTTGAAGCCTGCCTGGACTACAGAGTGAGTTCTAGGGCAGCCAGAGTTATGTAGAAAGACCCTGTCTCAAAAACCAAACCAAACAGCAATGAAGAGTACACTCTATACAATACCCCAGATCTCTGTCTGCTTGTGAAAATGGTTTTCCTGCTAGAATGACAATTCAGTGGGAGTGGCCACGATCTAGGCAGCCGTGACCTAGGCAGCCATGACCTAGGCAGCCGTGATCTAGGCAGCCGTGACCTAGGCAGCCGTGATCTAGGCAGCCCTCCGGTTCCACAACTGAAGCTCATGGTTGCAGCTGCTAAGTGCAAACCCTGCACACACATTTCTGTCTCTGAACGTTGTTCTCATTCTCCTTGGAGATTTGCAATTACCAAAAACAGAGTAATTGAGAACGTTTTCACCACGAGCAAGAGCTAGGCTTCTCGACTCTTGTCCTCACTTGGTGTTTGCTTCTCTGGCTGTTGGTCTCACTGACGAGGCCAAGATGACAGCTCTGCTCTGACTTTCGTGAGTGGATTCCTGCACCCTGTAGGTATGTATTTGCCACAGGGTGACTCAGTGAGTGGCTTACAGGCCACTTCGGTATAGAAGTTCCTTAAAGGCAAGGGCCACGTTTATTCTATTTTCCTAACCCTAGCATCTAACGTATGATGAGCAGGCCCAGACTGCTTCTGCTAACAGGCACTTCTGAAGGAAAGACGATTGCTAGAACAATCTAAGAGGCTGGTTAAGAGGTGTGAATGAGTTCAGAAGTGCTGAGGGGCCCAGGGGAATCTGGTACAGCCAGGGCTTAAGGGAGCCACCCACTGAACTGTCTTCTCACGTGATAAACGTTTTATTCTTACACACCTCTTTTTGTGAGGCAGGGTCTTATGCTTGTCCCGTGCTGACCTGTCTATGTAAATCAGGCTGGCCTTGACCTAGTGCGTGATACTCCTGCCTTAGCCTTCTGAACGCTTGGCTTACAGGGGTAGCCTCCATACCCAGAGTTTCCCACATAATAATTTAAAATTCAATCACACAGGAATAGGAACGTCCACTGAGTCCAAAGCTGCCTCATTTATCTTGCTTGCTCTGAATGCTTATCCGAGACCGTTACATAATACCGACTTCTTGATAGCTTGTCCTTGGCAAACAAGAGGAAGAGGTAATGGCTTACCATTGGTGTGGGCATGGCATTCAAGACTTTTTCCTATTTGGACTGAAAATTACTTGTTTCTGCCCTCCCCACCAACGTGCTCAGGATGCTAGCTGGGCAGCAAAATTGATCTCAGGCTCTGACTGCTTAGCTCATGGATAGAATGTCTACTGGTGTCATTGGCTTCATAGACTCTGTCTTTCTATGAACTGGACTGAATCAGAGGCAACAGGAGTTAACTAAAGCATTTCAGAACTATCAAATCACACCGCTTACTCTTGGTCGATAACTGCAAATCTTACAACAAGAACCAGCAGTTGTTTGCTGGCGTAGCTCACGTAGGACAGCATTGGAGCTGCTGGTAGTGGACAGTTCTGGACGAAGAACCATTCTCTATTGAGGAGACGCCTGCTCACCGGTATCCCATGCTCCAGTGGGCAGCCCATACCCATGCACGCGTGGGCAGCAGTAACTAGTCATAAAGACGTAAGTCTGGGAGAGGGTGTGTTTGTAGGGGCACAGAGGGAGGAGGAAGGTGAGCCAGGGGGCAGTCACAGTCATATTTCCTTGTAGTCATGCATAAAATTCTCAAAAATAAAGAAATATAAGAAATTAACTGGACAAAAGGATATATAAATTTGAAGACCACAGTGAAATAAGACTTTAACACAATTAGACATAGAGCAGATTAATACGTTCTTAGTTTCTAAGTCAATGATAAATATTAAATGATGATAATAAGATTTTCACCTCTTTGATGACTTCCTCCAGTATTTCAGCCTGTTTGTCATATGGCTGCTCAAAGTTCAACTCCTTGGAATGTCTCAGAGTATCCTCGATCATGGCAAACACCTCTGGGTGATTCTCAGTCACCTCTTCTATCAACTCTTCTGGGGAGCCTAAAATCACACGAGTTAACCCATTATCTGTGATAAGGCACGTCTTGACTTTGTGCTACTCTAGCACCTGCTGGAAGATGGGGGAAGGACCATTACTCACAGAAGCACAAATGACAAGTGACACGAAGCCCCTGCATCTGAACGAAAGTCAGGTAAAGGAAGGATTCTGTCAAGGAGACAGAGGAGGGGCTCGAGCAGCCAGGAATGATACGGACAAACGAAAGCATCCAGGGAAGGAGCCTTACAATGAAATGAATACTTCCACTCACAGGACAGGAGTCCAGAGAGGTCAACTTGAGCAGGGCAAGCTGGGGCTGGTTGGGGGAAAAGTTGGCATGGACTTGATGTTTGCTGGCAGGGCTGAGGGCCCTCCAGGCGACTCTCCCATTTGACTGTGTATCTTACCCCCATAAGGCAGAGGCTTGGCAGTCCCTCCTCACCCTACTGATTCCAAGATCTCCAGCCTCGTTTTGGAACCACTGCTGCTTTAGGCCTCCAACTGTTACTACAACCTCTGGTCCAGAACCCAGTGGCTCTCAGCTCAAAAGCTTTCAAAGGCCAGTTGCCTCCTGCCCTCTTTGCCTTAAAATGTGCTCAGGGGAGAAAGAGACACAGTTTCCCCCGAGATGCAGAACAGAAGAGCCAGGATCCATGGGGAAAGGGGCGGTGAAGAAGGGCCAGGTGAAGCTTGTTCCCTCACAGCCATTCTCTCCCTTAACAGCAACGGCATTCTTTGTGTCGCTCTTGTGGCCAGATAGAAACGTATTTCCCAACTTTCCTCATGGCTTGGGGAGTTAATGACATGCAAATGGGTTTGGGTTAGAATAGTTTTTGCTGTTGTTGTTGTGGTCAACTTTCCTGAGAACTCCCACGAATTCTCTTTCTTTTCCATTTTAACGTGTGTGCATTAGGCACATATGTACAGGCACACGCATGTGTGGATATGTGTGTGCATGAGTGTGGAGGCCAGAGGTTGATGTTGGGAATCATCATAGTAGAGCCCTGAGCTCCCTGGTGCCCTAGCCAGCCAGCACTGGGGAGCCTCTGTCTCTGTCCTCTGAGAGTGGAACATTGTGTGCCGCAGCCACCCCGTAAGGCATATGCATGCGTCCCGAAGACCTGAACTCTGGTCCCCACACTTGTGTATCAAGTTCTTTACCCGGCGAGCCATCTCCACAGCCCCTCCTGCCAGTTCTTTAAGAGAACTCGGCTAAATGACAGCCAGCGTTCACTTCTTGCTCCCCCCCACCCCCTTCTTTCTGCTATGGCCTGAGAGCAGAAATCATGCCTGGGTTACCATAGTAACCACACACCGAGGATGGTAGAGCATCCATTTTCCAAATGCTCTTCTCATTAGAACAATATGTTGTGTTATTTTTCCTGTGTTCACGCGTGTGCAGCTGTTCATGCTTTAGGACCCCTTAAAGACAATGCTTGGGGTGGGGTCTGTACCTAGAATAAGCAAGGTCATGGGTCTGATTCCCAACACACACTCACACACACACACATACACACACACACACACACATACACACACACTCACACACACATATACACATACACGCACACACATACACACACACACACACACACACACACGGGCGTACATTGTGTGCAATAGTGGTTTTGTCTTTTAAATCATATTTTTCCTTCTAAATTCCAAAAGAGACACTGAAATCTTGGGAGACCACATTTAAGAGCACCCAATTACCAGATACTAATTTCCTCTTGCCTGAGCTCTAATTCTCTTCTTGAAGGTCTCGGGACCTCTTCCTGCTAACTGCGCACGTGCCACTGATTTCTTTTCCATCTGGGGGTGAAGCATGGCTAAGAACTTAAGCTGAGCATCAGGACAATACGTGCTTGGATTCGGAAGAAGAGTTCAGGATAGGCTTGGGGACTCAGGACTCATGGTTGTGACACAATTCAGACAAGGGCCATAACATTCAAATGGGCAACCATATCTGTCTGCAGAAAAAAATAACTTGTAACAAAGTCAGGGTTTTAGTTTGATATATCGGCAGTGGAACTAAAGCAGGCAAGGCATGCGAGCGAACAAACAAACACACACACAGGTATGCCCTTCCTGAGGCAGCAGTCTCCCATTCCAGATGCCGTGGCCTCTCAATTGGCCTCAAGGAGATCGGCTGTCAATACTGGCACTGTGCTGTGGGTAGACACGGTACCTGCTTCTATGTTGGACACTTGGTCCACAAAGGAAAGGGACAGTCTCTGGAAAGGGCTGTAGATTGTTGAGTAAAGTCACCAGTAAAAGGTGGGGCTCCCAGCAGCCACTTTGATGGTCTGAAAGTATGGGTGGCCTGTTGTGAAAGGTATGTACATGTACATGTGTGTGTGCGTGTGTGTACATGTGTGTGTGTGTGTACATGTGTGTGTGTGCGTGTGTGTGTGTGTGTGTAGGAGGGCAACAAATATGAGTTTCTAACAGTGCCCAGCCAGTCCTTACTAGCTTGAAATAATAACCAGAAAAAGCATGTATGTTCGAATTGAGCTCCCATAGGCCGGCCAAATAGAAAACAAACGAACTACGATCCACAGAGGTTTTCTTGGCAACAAAGTTAAGATTCACATTGTACGTCACATTATTGATATCAGCAACAGCGGCAGCAACAAAATCACCCGAACAGAAAACTCTCGCAAAAACCAGAACGCTGGAGCAAAACGTTCAAATCTTGGAAGTAAGGACGTAAATTAATAATAGAAAAGCAATTAGTTGATTTTGGAAGATGCCTCCGTGAATCCTAACATAGCAAGATGATTTAGCAAGCAAACTACTCAATTTTGAAAGGAAAAAAAAAAAGACCCTGAAAAATCAGGGACTAACGTGGAATGTTTTTGAAGAAATAAAACAGTTGATAAAACAATTTAGAAAATCGATGAAAAGTGAAAATTACTACCCAAGTAAAATGAAATATGCGGCGAGCAAAGCTTAAACAGCTTCGGAAGTAAAAATTCCTGTAACTCTGAAGGAAAAACCCTGAGCAAGATGAGATAGGTCTGTGTGTTAATGGAGGAAATACAATTTGGAATAGCTTTCCTGCAAAACAATTTTCTGCTAATGTTAATATCCAGGTGAAACTCTTACTAAAAAGGCATTGAAACATTATTCAGGGTAGCAAACAAAAGTAACACAGATTTATAATATAAAGAACTGGAGACGTGGCCCAGCGTATACACAGGTGTCGGGCACTGCCTGTAACACCAGGTCCAGTGGATCTGACACTGTCTTCTGGCTCCTGTGGGCTCTTGCATGCCTGTAACCACACACACGTGCATGCGTGTATGCACACACACATTCATAAAGTAAAACACACTGGTATCTAATAGCTAAGCCACAATGTAGTCATACAAATCATGGAGTTCTTTAGGACCAGGGTTAAAATGTTTCCTAGCAATTTAATGCCTGGTGTACTGTTATTCAAGAGTGGCAGAGGCTAGACCTGGCGGCTCCTGTGGGATGACATAACAGACATAGTTGCATACTGTTACATTGTGTGCTAGTATAGGCTGTCAGGAGTTTAGCATTCGAACACAACAATGTATAAGGTGTGAGAACACAGTCAATGGTGCTGACATTTTACAACTGCAATTGTGGGTTTATGACACTCGGGGTCCAGAATATATCAGAGCGAGTAGAGTGGTTTCAAGAAGGAATGTGTGGTCATATGAAAATGATTGTGTGACATTAATCTTGGGGTTCTGCTTGCGTGTAACTCCTCGGTTTCTCTGTCTCTTCTGCACTTTGGTGAATCTACTCTGTGCTGTAGCTGCTTTGTGGAAATCTTCAAGAGTGAACCTGTCTTTTTCCCCCTCCTGATGGTTTTCTACTTTTGTGTTTGAGTTTTGAGCTCCCATAGGACGGCCAAATAGAAAACAAACGGACTAAGGTCCACAGAGGTTTTCTTGGCAGTGTATTTCCTTACCATCTTTATCAGTGTCCCCGGAAATGGTGTTCTCTGACCTTGACTTGTCTTCCGGGCCAATCTCTAAGGCGCTTAAGTTCCTGGAGCCTTGAGCTTCTGTGGCAAAAGAAGGCACAGTATTGGCTCACTACATACGCTAGGAGGGACCTTCCTCGACAGGGTCAGGCAGTGTGCTTTTACCTGGGTCGTCTGCAGAGGATGGAAACTCTTCAGAACTTTTTGTCTTTTTATAATCCGAGAAGTCTTCGTACTCTTTTTTTGTATAGTGCATTCGCAGTTCCTTCAAGGTCTTCTCCTCTGAAAGACAAATGGCTGTGCTGAAGGAAGGCAGTTGTGAAGACAAAGAGGTTGGCAGAGCCTTACAAGGTTACCCCTGGGTCCGACAGACTTGGTTTCAGTTTTGACTGTTCTGTAAGGCTGTGTCTCCTATTTTCTTAGGCCAAATGAGGATGGTTAAATTCAAAGCATTCGTGGACATTAGCTGGTGTGGACATAGGGAGTCTCTGTTGGTGGCTAACCTTTGTTTCATTTTACATAGTTTGTGATTTAAAAACCTTCACTAGTCTCCCTTGACAATTCGTCTTAAATAGATGAGGGGTTAGCGCTCCCAAATCAGAAGTGTTAAGGTTAATTTTATTGTCAGACTTGGAATAGTCAGTGAATTTTAGCAGACTTTTTAAGTTCACAGGAGATAGGAAACTATCTACTTGTATGTTCCAGTGGGGAAGACATTTTATGAAAAGCTTCAAAACTTATGTTTTATTCTCATAATTTCGTGTAAGAGGAATTACTGCAGATTGTGACAATCATGAAAGACAGGTTTAATTCCAATCTAGTGTCTTCACTCTGACAAGGGGGGTTATGGCAAGGCTACAGCACCCCACTCTCATGCTGTGCGCACCATCTCATCTTACATGTTTCCTTCCTCCTCTCCCTCCCTCCCTCCTTTCCTTCTTCTCTCCCTTCTTTCCTTTCCTCCCTCTCTCCCCTCCCTCCCTCCCTTTCTCCCCCTCTCTCCTTCCTTCCTCTTTCCCCTCCCTCCTTCCCTTCCTCCTTCTCTCCTTTCTCTCCTTTCCTCCCTCTCTCTGCTCTCTCCTTCTTTCCCCTCCCTCCCTCTCTTCCTCCCTCCCTCCCTCTCTTCTTCCCTCCCTCCCTCTCTTCCTCCCTCCCTCTCTTCCTCCCTCCCTCCCTCTCTTCCTCCCTCCCTCCCTCTCTTCCTCCCTCCCTCCCTCCCTCCCTCTCTTCCTCCCTCCTTCCCTCCCTCCCTCTCTTCCTCCCTCCCTCTTTTTTCTCTCCACTCTCTACTAAAATGTAAGTGTCAAGAGTATGGAAAATCTTACCGTTTTTCTACTGCAAAGAAAACACTCAAGTGTTTGTTGAATAAAATGAATGACTCGTGGGCTAACAGTTCCTACCCTCCTCCCAGCTTTAAGTGGTCATGAGCACGATGCACATTCACATTTTTGCATTTGGAAAGTTATACGCTAAACCTATACATTCCTTCTAGATCATCCGGATGGACACGGGGAGCCATGCCGTCCCAGTCCTGGCTCTTAAAAACAAAAGGTTCTTTGGGTAGAAAGATGGATTCTTTTAACAGCTCATAGGCTAATCAGAAACAAGATGGGCGACATAAGAAGGCGGATTCATTCTTGCTCAATAAAAGTACAACAAATAACAAGCAAAAATACTTCTAATAACAAAGATCTCACAGTGCACAAGAATGACGATAAACTAGTTACACTGTGAATATTGAGAAAGGGTGCTCGATAAATAGGACTTTAAATAGTTTCCTTTACCATGACTGTGGAAGATGTGTCTTAGAAACCCAGACACAACTTGTTGTTGGAGTGTAGTATGGCTGGTCAAACAAACAGGTTAAAGAGTAAAAATCTTTAAGGTTATCTTGCTAGATGCTGACAAGACAAGAAACATTCTTAAGGAGAAACACAGGGGAGAGAGAGCCTTTAAGTTATATGTAGCAGGATGGGGTGGCCACTAAGTGGCTTTCCGCACCCATGACAGACCGCCTGCCGCCCTCTACTCTAGACAGTGATATAAACCTCAGACATTCACCTCAGACATTCACCGGTGTCTTTGTGGGCAAGGTCTACAAATGCTTCTTTCGTCTGCATTCCTTTGTCTACTGAAATCAAAGATTTATTTAAAAATCTAATTTTAAAACTTAAAAATTTAAAGATTTATTTTGTAGGTCTCTTATGAGGATGACATAGGTCATATACGCAAGGTAGCCGGCATAGCTTTATCAGGTAGTAAATGCTGAATTAATACTATGTATTATTATTTCCATAACGATCGTGTTTTATCAGGAAAAGAATATTGAAATGAATACCCAGAAGGCTGTATGAGGTGGTGTTATGCTTCCGGAGGCTCTGTGAAATTTACCAGTGGCCACAGAATCTAGTTGAAAAGTATTGGAGTTGGTCTCAGAGTTTGGATACAGATCTTTAAGCGTGAGAATGCTCCCATATGGCGCAGTACTGAGCCAAGGCTATTCTGTTATGACAGGCATGGTGGTTCACAGTGCAATCCAAGGGCTCAACAGGACGGAGGAGGACTGAAGGTTCTCCGTAGCTCCAGGCCAGACATATATATGTATGTGTGTATGTGTACATGTGTGTGTACGTGTGTGTGTGTGTGTGTGTGTGTGTGTATGGAAACAACTAGAGATATGAATTCTTCTGAACCCATCTATGAATTACAAAAATCATCATGAAATAAGAACTGTCATTTTCCTAGAGAAAAACCAAGCCCACTTTTGAGTCTATCCTAAAATATCCTGGGCAGGAGTGAGGAATTTTGTTGGGAGCTGGGTTTTGGAAAGGAGGGTCCAAGTGTCTTCTCTGCGCTGACTGGATTAGCGTCAGAGTAATTTAGCTGCCACCAGTAAAGCCAGAGAACTGTGGAGAGTCCTCACTCAAGCTCCCACCAGAGCCCCAGTAGGAAGCCGAGCTCCATCAAGGCTGGCAGGCGTGTGGTATGGACCAGCCATCCAAGGTGAAGGCTTGTTTGACTACCAGTGAGGATAAAGTCATAAACACTCTCGGCCTCTGGTCAGCAAGGAGACCCGTGAAGAGGTAAGAGCTGTAAACATCCTCTTTCACAAGCACGAGTTATAGGAGTGAACTTTTGTGGGTGTGAGTCAGTTTCTCCATCTAAATGCACAAATGGCCAAGATACTGAAATGGATATACCGAAGCCCCCAACCCGACTTCCGCCTTAGCCAGGCTTAGCCAGGCTTAGTCATTCACTGAGAGACACGGTTTGTGGCGGAAAAATGCTTCACCTTGCTTTTTGACTCGCAAGTCATTCAGGAGCCTCTCTTTCACGAGTTTGATGGCCGTGTTGGTGGCCTCGCTTATGGTGTCTTTAATTAGCTTTTCACGGGCACTGTCAAAACGTGGCTGAACAAGCGTGGCATAGTCAATTACCTGCAGAAGTAATCAAGACAAGAGTGCAATCACAAGGTACTGTAGACAGAAGACACATTTTTCCTTCCTTCCTATCTATCTATCTATCTATCTATCTATCTATCTATCTATCTATCTATCTATCTATCTATCTAATTACCTACCTACCTACCTTCCTATCTATCTACCTCCCTCCCTCCCTCCCTCCCTACCTATCTACCTATCTATCTAATTATGTCCCTATCTATCCATCCATCTATCCATCCATCCATCCATCCATCCATCCATCCATCCATCTATCTATCTATCTATCTATCTATATATCTATCTATCTATCTATCTATCTATCTATCTATCTATCTATCTATCTATCTATCTATCTATCTAATTACCTACCTATCTACCTATCTACCTACCTACCTACCTTCCTATCTATCTATCTATCTATCTATCTATCTATCTATCTATCTATCTAATTACCTACCTATTGACCTGCTTCCTAAAAGTAAACACTACTTGAAGCATCTTTGGAATCGTGTACAGAATTCACTGATTTTTTAAAACAACCCCATTTATTTTCAAATTTTAAAGCATCATTTTTATTATTTTTAGTTATGTGTGTGTGGGGGTATGGATGTGCGGGTGTGTGCGCATGAGCGCAGGTGCCTGTAGAGGTCAGAGGCATCAGATCCCCTGGAGCTGGGCTTACGGGTGGTTTCGAGCCTCCTCATATGGGTGCCAGGAAGTAAATTTGGATCCCAGAAAGATCAGGTGTTGTTCTTCACCACTGAGCCATTTCTCCAGCCACCTCTTCTTAATAACGATAATTTATTTTATGTGTACGAGTTGCTTGACTTCACGCATAGATGTGCACCATGTATGTGCTTGGCGCCCTCAGAGGTCAGAAGAAGGCGTTAGGTCTTTTGAAACTGGAGTTGTGGATGCTCCTGCACTGCTGGGTGGTGCTGGGCCCCAAACCCGGATCCTCTGCACAAACAGGGAGTGCTCTTAAGCACCGAGCCGCGGCCTCAGCCTCCTCGTTTCCTTTCCTTGTATGCAGAGGTGTCGTGCCTTCACGTGTGCTTGTGCGTTTCATGCCGTCAGAGTCACAGATGGAATGGCTGACACGTGCAGACACACAGCAGAGTAACCCGTGCAGACACACAGCAGAGTAACCCGTGCAGACACACAGCAGAGTAACCCGTGCAGACACACAGCAGAGTAACCCGTGCAGACACACAGCAGAGTAACCCGTGCAGACACAGCAGAGTAACCCGTGCAGACACACAGCAGAGTAACCCGTGCAGACACACAGCAGAGTAACCAGTGCAGACACACAGCAAAGTAACCCGGGGAGACACACAGCAGAGTAACCCGGGGAGACACACAGCAGAGTAACCCGTGCAGACACACAGCAGAGTAACCCGTGCAGACACACAGCAGAGTAACCCGTGCAGACACACAGCAGAGTAACCCGTGCAGACACACAGCAGAGTAACCCGGGGAGACACACAGCAGAGTAACCTGTGCAGACACACAGCAGAGTAACCCGTGCAGACACACAGCAGAGTAACCCGTGCAGACACACAGCAGAGTAACCCGTGCAGACACACAGCAGAGTAACCCGTGCAGACACAGCAGAGTAACCCGTGCAGACACACAGCAGAGTAACCCGTGCAGACACACAGCAGAGTAACCCGTGCAGACACACAGCAGAGTAACCCGGGGAGACACACAGCAGAGTAACCCGTGCAGACACACAGCAGAGTAACCCGGGGAGACACACAGCAGAGTAACCCGTGCAGACACACAGCAGAGTAACCCGTGCAGACACAGCAGAGTAACCCGTGCAGACACAGCAGAGTAACCCGTGCAGACACACAGCAGAGTAACCCGTGCAGACACACAGCAGAGTAACCCGTGCAGACACACAGCAGAGTAACCCGTGCAGACACAGCAGAGTAACCCGTGCAGACACACAGCAGAGTAACCCGTGCAGACACACAGCAGAGTAACCCGTGCAGACACACAGCAGAGTAACCCGTGCAGACACACAGCAGAGTAACCCGTGCAGACACACAGCAGAGTAACCCGTGCAGACACACAGCAGAGTAACCCGGGGAGACACACAGCAGAGTAACCCGTGCAGACACACAGCAGAGTAACCCGTGCAGACACACAGCAGAGTAACCCGGGGAGACACACAGCAGAGTAACCCGTGCAGACACAGCAGAGTAACCCGTGCAGACACACAGCAGAGTAACCCGTGCAGACACACAGCAGAGTAACCCGTGCAGACACACAGCAGAGTAACCCGTGCAGACACAGCAGAGTAACCCGTGCAGACACACAGCAGAGTAACCCGTGCAGACACACAGCAGAGTAACCCGTGCAGACACAGCAGAGTAACCCGTGCAGACACACAGCAGAGTAACCCGTGCAGACACACAGCAGAGTAACCCGTGCAGACACACAGCAGAGTAACCCGTGCAGACACACAGCAGAGTAACCCGTGCAGACACACAGCAGAGTAACCCGTGCAGACACACAGCAGAGTAACCCGTGCAGACACACAGCAGAGTAACCCGTGCAGACACAGCAGAGTAACCCGTGCAGACACACAGCAGAGTAACCCGTGCAGACACACAGCAGAGTAACCCGTGCAGACACACAGCAGAGTAACCCGTGCAGACACACAGCAGAGTAACCCGTGCAGACACACAGCAGAGTAACACGTGCAGACACACAGCAGAGTAACACGTGCAGACACAGCAGAGTAACCCGTGCAGACACACAGCAGAGTAACCCGGGGAGACACACAGCAGAGTAACCCGGGGAGACACACAGCAGAGTAACCCGTGCAGACACACAGCAGAGTAACCCGTGCAGACACACAGCAGAGTAACCCGTGCAGACACACAGCAGAGTAACCCGTGCAGACACACAGCAGAGTAACCCGTGCAGACACACAGCAGAGTAACCCGTGCAGACACAGCAGAGTAACCCGTGCAGACACAGCAGAGTAACCCGTGCAGACACACAGCAGAGTAACCCGTGCAGACACACAGCAGAGTAACCCGTGCAGACACACAGCAGAGTAACCCCTGCAGACACACAGCAGAGTAACCCGTGCAGACACACAGCAGAGTAACCCGTGCAGACACACAGCAGAGTAACCCGTGCAGACACACAGCAGAGTAACACGTGCAGACACACAGCAGAGTAACACGTGCAGACACAGCAGAGTAACCCGTGCAGACACACAGCAGAGTAACCCGTGCAGACACAGCAGAGTAACCCGTGCAGACACACAGCAGAGTAACCCGTGCAGACACACAGCAGAGTAACCCGTGCAGACACACAGCAGAGTAACCCGGGGAGACACACAGCAGAGTAACCCGTGCAGACACAGCAGAGTAACCCGTGCAGACACAGCAGAGTAACCCGTGCAGACACACAGCAGAGTAACCCGTGCAGACACACAGCAGAGTAACCCGTGCAGACACACAGCAGAGTAACCCGTGCAGACACACAGCAGAGTAACCCGTGCAGACACAGCAGAGTAACCCGTGCAGACACACAGCAGAGTAACCCGTGCAGACACAACAGAGTAACCCGGGGAGACACACAGCAGAGTAACCCGTGCAGACACACAGCAGAGTAACCCGTGCAGACACACAGCAGAGTAACCCGTGCAGACACACAGCAGAGTAACCCGTGCAGACACACAGCAGAGTAACCCGTGCAGACACAGCAGAGTAACCCGGGGAGACACACAGCAGAGTAACCCGGGGAGACACACAGCAGAGTAACCCGTGCAGACACACAGCAGAGTAACCCGTGCAGACACACAGCAGAGTAACCCGTGCAGACACACAGCAGAGTAACCCGTGCAGACACACAGCAGAGTAACCCGAGCAGACACACAGCAGAGTAACCCGTGCAGACACAGCAGAGTAACCCGTGCAGACACAGCAGAGTAACCCGTGCAGACACACAGCAGAGTAACCCGTGCAGACACACAGCAGAGTAACCCGTGCAGACACACAGCAGAGTAACCCGTGCAGACACAGCAGAGTAACCCGTGCAGACACACAGCACAGTAACCCGTGCAGACACACAGCAGAGTAACCCGTGCAGACACACAGCAGAGTAACCCGTGCAGACACACAGCAGAGTAACCCGTGCAGACACACAGCAGAGTAACCCGTGCAGACACACAGCAGAGTAACCCGGGGAGACACACAGCAGAGTAACCCGTGCAGACACACAGCAGAGTAACCCGTGCAGACACACAGCAGAGTAACCCGGGGAGACACACAGCAGAGTAACCCGTGCAGACACAGCAGAGTAACCCGTGCAGACACACAGCAGAGTAACCCGTGCAGACACACAGCAGAGTAACCCGTGCAGACACACAGCAGAGTAACCCGTGCAGACACAGCAGAGTAACCCGTGCAGACACACAGCAGAGTAACCCGTGCAGACACACAGCAGAGTAACCCGTGCAGACACAGCAGAGTAACCCGTGCAGACACACAGCAGAGTAACCCGTGCAGACACACAGCAGAGTAACCCGTGCAGACACACAGCAGAGTAACCCGTGCAGACACAGCAGAGTAACCCGTGCAGACACACAGCAGAGTAACCCGTGCAGACACACAGCAGAGTAACCCGTGCAGACACACAGCAGAGTAACCCGTGCAGACACACAGCAGAGTAACCCGTGCAGACACACAGCAGAGTAACCCGTGCAGACACACAGCAGAGTAACCCGGGGAGACACACAGCAGAGTAACCCGTGCAGACACACAGCAGAGTAACCCGTGCAGACACACAGCAGAGTAACCCGGGGAGACACACAGCAGAGTAACCCGTGCAGACACAGCAGAGTAACCCGTGCAGACACACAGCAGAGTAACCCGTGCAGACACACAGCAGAGTAACCCGTGCAGACACACAGCAGAGTAACCCGTGCAGACACAGCAGAGTAACCCGTGCAGACACACAGCAGAGTAACCCGTGCAGACACACAGCAGAGTAACCCGTGCAGACACAGCAGAGTAACCCGTGCAGACACACAGCAGAGTAACCCGTGCAGACACACAGCAGAGTAACCCGTGCAGACACACAGCAGAGTAACCCGTGCAGACACACAGCAGAGTAACCCGTGGAGACACACAGCAGAGTAACCCGTGCAGACACACAGCAGAGTAACCCGTGCAGACACACAGCAGAGTAACCCGTGCAGACACAGCAGAGTAACCCGTGCAGACACACAGCAGAGTAACCCGTGCAGACACACAGCAGAGTAACCCGTGCAGACACACAGCAGAGTAACCCGTGCAGACACACAGCAGAGTAACCCGTGCAGACACACAGCAGAGTAACACGTGCAGACACACAGCAGAGTAACACGTGCAGACACAGCAGAGTAACCCGTGCAGACACACAGCAGAGTAACCCGGGGAGACACACAGCAGAGTAACCCGGGGAGACACACAGCAGAGTAACCCGTGCAGACACACAGCAGAGTAACCCGTGCAGACACACAGCAGAGTAACCCGTGCAGACACACAGCAGAGTAACCCGTGCAGACACACAGCAGAGTAACCCGTGCAGACACACAGCAGAGTAACCCGTGCAGACACAGCAGAGTAACCCGTGCAGACACAGCAGAGTAACCCGTGCAGACACACAGCAGAGTAACCCGTGCAGACACACAGCAGAGTAACCCGTGCAGACACACAGCAGAGTAACCCCTGCAGACACACAGCAGAGTAACCCGTGCAGACACACAGCAGAGTAACCCGTGCAGACACACAGCAGAGTAACCCGTGCAGACACACAGCAGAGTAACACGTGCAGACACACAGCAGAGTAACACGTGCAGACACAGCAGAGTAACCCGTGCAGACACACAGCAGAGTAACCCGTGCAGACACAGCAGAGTAACCCGTGCAGACACACAGCAGAGTAACCCGTGCAGACACACAGCAGAGTAACCCGTGCAGACACACAGCAGAGTAACCCGGGGAGACACACAGCAGAGTAACCCGTGCAGACACAGCAGAGTAACCCGTGCAGACACAGCAGAGTAACCCGTGCAGACACACAGCAGAGTAACCCGTGCAGACACACAGCAGAGTAACCCGTGCAGACACACAGCAGAGTAACCCGTGCAGACACACAGCAGAGTAACCCGTGCAGACACAGCAGAGTAACCCGTGCAGACACACAGCAGAGTAACCCGTGCAGACACAACAGAGTAACCCGGGGAGACACACAGCAGAGTAACCCGTGCAGACACACAGCAGAGTAACCCGTGCAGACACACAGCAGAGTAACCCGTGCAGACACACAGCAGAGTAACCCGTGCAGACACAGCAGAGTAACCCGGGGAGACACACAGCAGAGTAACCCGGGGAGACACACAGCAGAGTAACCCGTGCAGACACACAGCAGAGTAACCCGTGCAGACACACAGCAGAGTAACCCGTGCAGACACACAGCAGAGTAACCCGTGCAGACACACAGCAGAGTAACCCGTGCAGACACACAGCAGAGTAACCCGTGCAGACACACAGCAGAGTAACCCGTGCAGACACACAGCAGAGTAACCCGTGCAGACACACAGCAGAGTAACCCGTGCAGACACACAGCAGAGTAACCCGTGCAGACACACAGCAGAGTAACCCGTGCAGACACACAGGAGAGTAACCCGTGCAGACACACAGCAGAGTAACCCGTGCAGACACACAGCAGAGTAACCCGTGCAGACACAGCAGAGTAACCCGTGCAGACACAGCAGAGTAACCCGTGCAGACACACAGCAGAGTAACCCGTGCAGACACACAGCAGAGTAACCCGTGCAGACACACAGCAGAGTAACCCCTGCAGACACACAGCAGAGTAACCCGTGCAGACACACAGCAGAGTAACCCGTGCAGACACACAGCAGAGTAACCCGTGCAGACACACAGCAGAGTAACACATGCAGACACACAGCAGAGTAACACGTGCAGACACAGCAGAGTAACCCGTGCAGACACACAGCAGAGTAACCCGTGCAGACACAGCAGAGTAACCCGTGCAGACACACAGCAGAGTAACCCGTGCAGACACACAGCAGAGTAACCCGTGCAGACACACAGCAGAGTAACCCGGGGAGACACACAGCAGAGTAACCCGTGCAGACACAGCAGAGTAACCCGTGCAGACACAGCAGAGTAACCCGTGCAGACACACAGCAGAGTAACCCGTGCAGACACACAGCAGAGTAACCCGTGCAGACACACAGCAGAGTAACCCGGGGAGACACACAGCAGAGTAACCCGTGCAGACACACAGCAGAGTAACCCGTGCAGACACAGCAGAGTAACCCGTGCAGACACACAGCAGAGTAACCCGTGCAGACACACAGCAGAGTAACCCGTGCAGACACACAGCAGAGTAACCCGTGCAGACACAGCAGAGTAACCCGGGGAGACACACAGCAGAGTAACCCAGGGAGACACACAGCAGAGTAACCCGTGCAGACACACAGCAGAGTAACCCGTGCAGACACACAGCAGAGTAACCCGTGCAGACACACAGCAGAGTAACCCGTGCAGACACACAGCAGAGTAACCCGTGCAGACACACAGCAGAGTAACCCGTGCAGACACACAGCAGAGTAACCCGTGCAGACACACAGCAGAGTAACCCGTGCAGACACACAGCAGAGTAACCCGTGCAGACACACAGCAGAGTAACCCGTGCAGACACACAGCAGAGTAACCCGTGCAGACACACAGCAGAGTAACCCGTGCAGACACACAGCAGAGTAACCCGTGCAGACACACAGCAGAGTAACCCGTGCAGACACAGCAGAGTAACCCGTGCAGACACAGCAGAGTAACCCGTGCAGACACACAGCAGAGTAACCCGTGCAGACACACAGCAGAGTAACCCGTGCAGACACACAGCAGAGTAACCCCTGCAGACACACAGCAGAGTAACCCGTGCAGACACACAGCAGAGTAACCCGTGCAGACACACAGCAGAGTAACCCGTGCAGACACACAGCAGAGTAACACGTGCAGACACACAGCAGAGTAACACGTGCAGACACAGCAGAGTAACCCGTGCAGACACACAGCAGAGTAACCCGTGCAGACACAGCAGAGTAACCCGTGCAGACACACAGCAGAGTAACCCGTGCAGACACACAGCAGAGTAACCCGTGCAGACACACAGCAGAGTAACCCGGGGAGACACACAGCAGAGTAACCCGTGCAGACACACAGCAGAGTAACCCGTGCAGACACAGCAGAGTAACCCGTGCAGACACACAGCAGAGTAACCCGTGCAGACACACAGCAGAGTAACCCGTGCAGACACACAGCAGAGTAACCCGTGCAGACACACAGCAGAGTAACCCGGGGAGACACACAGCAGAGTAACCCGTGCAGACACACAGCAGAGTAACCCGTGCAGACACAGCAGAGTAACCCGTGCAGACTCACAGCAGAGTAACCCGTGCAGACACAACAGAGTAACCCGGGGAGACACACAGCAGAGTAACCCGTGCAGACACACAGCAGAGTAACCCGTGCAGACACACAGCAGACTAACCCGTGCAGACACACAGCAGAGTAACCCGTGCAGACACACAGCAGAGTAACCCGTGCAGACACAGCAGAGTAACCCGGGGAGACACACAACAGAGTAACCCGGGGAGACACACAGCAGAGTAACCCGTGCAGACACACAGCAGAGTAACCCGTGCAGACACACAGCAGAGTAACCCGTGCAGACACACAGCAGAGTAACCCGTGCAGACACACAGCAGAGTAACCCGTGCAGACACACAGCAGAGTAACCCGTGCAGACACACAGCAGAGTAACCCGTGCAGACACACAGCAGAGTAACCCGTGAAGACACACAGCAGAGTAACCCGTGCAGACACACAGCAGAGTAACCCGTGCAGACACACAGCAGAGTAACCCGTGCAGACACACAGCAGAGTAACCCGTGCAGACACACAGCAGAGTAACCCGTGCAGACACACAGCAGAGTAACCCATGCAGACACACAGCAGAGTAACCCGTGCAGACACAGCAGAGTAACCCGTGCAGACACAGCAGAGTAACCCGTGCAGACACACAGCAGAGTAACCCGTGCAGACACACAGCAGAGTAACCCGTGCAGACACACAGCAGAGTAACCCCTGCAGACACACAGCAGAGTAACCCGTGCAGACACACAGCAGAGTAACCCGTGCAGACACACAGCAGAGTAACCCGTGCAGACACACAGCAGAGTAACCCGGGGAGACACAGCAGAGTAACCCGTGCAGACACACAGCAGAGTAACCCGTGCAGACACACAGCAGAGTAACCCGTGCAGACACACAGCAGAGTAACCCGTGCAGACACACAGCAGAGTAACCCGTGCAGACACAGCAGAGTAACCCGTGCAGACACACAGCAGAGTAACCCGTGCAGACACACAGCAGAGTAACCCGTGCAGACACACAGCAGAGTAACCCGGGGAGACACACAGCAGAGTAACCCGTGCAGACACACAGCAGAGTAACCCGGGGAGACACACAGCAGAGTAACCCGTGCAGACACACAGCAGAGTAACCCGTGCAGACACAGCAGAGTAACCCGTGCAGACACACAGCAGAGTAACCCGTGCAGACACACAGCAGAGTAACCCGTGCAGACACACAGCAGAGTAACCCGTGCAGACACACAGCAGAGTAACCCGTGCAGACACAGCAGAGTAACCCGTGCAGACACACAGCAGAGTAACCCGGGCACACACAGCAGAGTAACCCGGGGAGACACACAGCAGAGTAACCCGTGCAGACACACAGCAGAGTAACCCGTGCAGACACAGCAGAGTAACCCGTGCAGACACAGCAGAGTAACCCGTGCAGACACACAGCAGAGTAACCCGTGCAGACACACAGCAGAGTAACCCGTGCAGACACACAGCAGAGTAACCCGTGCAGACACAGCAGAGTAACCCGTGCAGACACACAGCAGAGTAACCCGTGCAGACACACAGCAGAGTAACACGTGCAGACACACAGCAGAGTAACACGTGCAGACACAGCAGAGTAACCCGTGCAGACACACAGCAGAGTAACCCGTGCAGACACAGCAGAGTAACCCGTGCAGACACACAGCAGAGTAACCCGTGCAGACACACAGCAGAGTAACCCGTGCAGACACACAGCAGAGTAACCCGGGGAGACACACAGCAGAGTAACCCGTGCAGACACAGCAGAGTAACCCGTGCAGACACAGCAGAGTAACCCGTGCAGACACACAGCAGAGTAACCCGTGCAGACACACAGCAGAGTAACCCGTGCAGACACACAGCAGAGTAACCCGTGCAGACACACAGCAGAGTAACCCGTGCAGACACAGCAGAGTAACCCGTGCAGACACACAGCAGAGTAACCCGTGCAGACACAACAGAGTAACCCGGGGAGACACACAGCAGAGTAACCCGTGCAGACACACAGCAGAGTAACCCGTGCAGACACACAGCAGAGTAACCCGTGCAGACACACAGCAGAGTAACCCGTGCAGACACACAGCAGAGTAACCCGTGCAGACACAGCAGAGTAACCCGGGGAGACACACAGCAGAGTAACCCGGGGAGACACACAGCAGAGTAACCCGTGCAGACACACAGCAGAGTAACCCGTGCAGACACACAGCAGAGTAACCCGTGCAGACACACAGCAGAGTAACCCGTGCAGACACACAGCAGAGTAACCCGTGCAGACACACAGCAGAGTAACCCGTGCAGACACACAGCAGAGTAACCCGTGCAGACACACAGCAGAGTAACCCGTGCAGACACAGCAGAGTAACCCGTGCAGACACACAGCAGAGTAACCCGTGCAGACACACAGCAGAGTAACCCGTGCAGACACACAGCAGAGTAACCCGTGCAGACACACAGGAGAGTAACCCGTGCAGACACACAGCAGAGTAACCCGTGCAGACACACAGCAGAGTAACCCGTGCAGACACACAGCAGAGTAACCCGTGCAGACACACAGCAGAGTAACCCGTGCAGACACACAGCAGAGTAACACGTGCAGACACACAGCAGAGTAACACGTGCAGACACAGCAGAGTAACCCGTGCAGACACACAGCAGAATAACCCGTGCAGACACAGCAGAGTAACCCGTGCAGACACACAGCAGAGTAACCCGTGCAGACACACAGCAGAGTAACCCGTGCAGACACACAGCAGAGTAACCCGGGGAGACACACAGCAGAGTAACCCGTGCAGACACAGCAGAGTAACCCGTGCAGACACAGCAGAGTAACCCGTGCAGACACACAGCAGAGTAACCCGTGCAGACACACAGCAGAGTAACCCGTGCAGACACACAGCAGAGTAACCCGGGGAGACACACAGCAGAGTAACCCGTGCAGACACACAGAGGAGTAACCCGTGCAGACACAGCAGAGTAACCCGTGCAGACACACAGCAGAGTAACCCGTGCAGACACACAGCAGAGTAACCCGTGCAGACACACAGCAGAGTAACCCGTGCAGACACAGCAGAGTAACCCGGGGAGACACACAGCAGAGTAACCCAGGGAGACACACAGCAGAGTAACCCGTGCAGACACACAGCAGAGTAACCCGTGCAGACACAACAGAGTAACCCGGGGAGACACACAGCAGAGTAACCCGTGCAGACACACAGCAGAGTAACCCGTGCAGACACACAGCAGAGTAACCCGTGCAGACACACAGCAGAGTAACCCGTGCAGACACACAGCAGAGTAACCCGTGCAGACACAGCAGAGTAACCCGGGGAGACACACAGCAGAGTAACCCGGGGAGACACACAGCAGAGTAACCCGTGCAGACACACAGCACAGTAACCCGTGCAGACACACAGCAGAGTAACCCGTGCAGACACACAGCAGAGTAACCCGTGCAGACACACAGCAGAGTAACCCGTGCAGACACACAGCAGAGTAACCCGTGCAGACACACAGCAGAGTAACCCGTGCAGACACACAGCAGAGTAACCCGTGCAGACACACAGCAGAGTAACCCGTGCAGACACACAGCAGAGTAACCCGTGCAGACACACAGCAGAGTAACCCGTGCAGACACACAGCAGAGTAACCCGTGCAGACACACAGCAGAGTAACCCGTGCAGACACACAGCAGAGTAACCCGTGCAGACACAGCAGAGTAACCCGTGCAGACACAGCAGAGTAACCCGTGCAGACACACAGCAGAGTAACCCGTGCAGACACACAGCAGAGTAACCCGTGCAGACACACAGCAGAGTAACCCCTGCAGACACACAGCAGAGTAACCCGTGCAGACACACAGCAGAGTAACCCGTGCAGACACACAGCAGAGTAACCCGTGCAGACACACAGCAGAGTAACACGTGGAGACACACAGCAGAGTAACACGTGCAGACACAGCAGAGTAACCCGTGCAGACACACAGCAGAGTAACCCGGGGAGACACACAGTAGAGTAACCCGGGGAGACACACAGCAGAGTAACCGGTGCAGACACACAGCAGAGTAACCCGTGCAGACACACAGCAGAGTAACCCGTGCAGACACACAGCAGAGTAACCCGTGCAGACACACAGCAGAGTAACCCGTGCAGACACACAGCAGAGTAACACGTGCAGACACACAGCAGAGTAACACGTGCAGACACAGCAGAGTAACCCGTGCAGACACACAGCAGAGTAACCCGTGCAGACACACAGCAGAGTAACCCGTGCAGACACACAGCAGAGTAACCCGTGCAGACACACAGCAGAGTAACCCGTGCAGACACACAGCAGAGTAACCCGTGCAGACACACAGCAGAGTAACCCGTGCAGACACACAGCAGAGTAACCCGTGCAGACACACAGCAGAGTAACCCGTGCAGACACACAGCAGAGTAACCCGTGCAGACACACGGCAGAGTAACCCGTGCAGACACACGGCAGAGTAACCCGTGCAGACACACAGCAGAGTAACCCGTGCAGACACACAGCAGATTAACCCGTGCAGACACAGCAGAGTAACCCGGGGAGACACACAGCAGAGTAACCCGTGCAGACACAGCAGAGTAACCCGGGGAGACACACAGCAGAGTAACCCGTGCAGACACACAGCAGAGTAACCCGTGCAGACACACAGCAGAGTAACCCGTGCAGACACACAGCAGAGTAACCCGTGCAGACACACAGCAGAGTAACCCGTGCAGACACACAGCAGAGTAACCCGTGCAGACACACAGCAGAGTAACCCGTGCAGACACACAGCAGAGTAACCCGTGCAGACACACAGCAGAGTAACCCGTGCAGACACACAGCAGAGTAACCCGTGCAGACACACAGCAGAGTAACCCGTGCAGACACACAGCAGAGTAACCCGTGCAGACACACAGCAGAGTAACCCGGGGAGACACACAGCAGAGTAACCCGTGCAGACACACAGCAGAGTAACCCGTGCAGACACACAGCAGAGTAACCCGTGCAGACACACAGCAGAGTAACCCGTGCAGACACAGAGCAGAGTAACCCGTGCAGACACACAGCAGAGTAACCCGTGCAGACACACAGCAGAGTAACCCGTGCAGACACACAGCAGAGTAACCCGTGCAGACACACAACAGAGTAACCCGTGCAGACACACAGCAGAGTAACCCGGGGAGACACACAGCAGAGTAACCCGTGCAGACACACAGCAGAGTAACCCGTGCAAACACACACAGCAGAGTAACCCGTGCAGACACACAGCAGAGTAACCCGTGCAGACACACAGCAGAGTAACCCGTGCAGACACACAGCAGAGTAACCCGTGCAGACACACAGCAGAGTAACCCGTGCAGACACACAGCAGAGTAACCCGTGCAGACACACAGCAGAGTAACCCGTGCAGACACACAGCAGAGTAACCCGTGCAGACACACAGCAGAGTAACCCGTGCAGACACACAGCAGAGTAACCCGTGCAGACACACAGCAGAGTAACCCGTGCAGACACACAGCAGAGTAACCCGTGCAGACACACAGCAGAGTAACCCGTGCAGACACACAGCAGAGTAACCCGTGCAGACACACAGCAGAGTAACCCGTGCAGACACAGCAGAGTAACCCGTGCAGACACAGCAGAGTAACCCGGGGAGACACACAGCAGAGTAACCCGTGCAGACACAGCAGAGTAACCCGGGGAGACACACAGCAGAGTAACCCGTGCAGACACACAGCAGAGTAACCCGTGCAGACACACAGCAGAGTAACCCGTGCAGACACACAGCAGAGTAACCCGTGCAGACACAGCAGAGTAACCCGGGGAGACACACAGCAGAGTAACCCGTGCAGACACACAGCAGAGTAACCCGTGCAGACACACAGCAGAGTAACCCGTGCAGACACACAGCAGAGTAACCCGTGCAGACACACAGCAGAGTAACCCGTGCAGACACACAGCAGAGTAACCCGTGCAGACACACAGCAGAGTAACCCGTGCAGACACACAGCAGAGTAACCCGGGGAGACACACAGCAGAGTAACCCGTGCAGACACACAGCAGAGTAACCCGTGCAGACACACAGCAGAGTAACCCGTGCAGACACACAGCAGAGTAACCCATGCAGACACACAGCAGAGTAACCCGTGCAGACACACAGCAGAGTAACCCGTGCAGACACACAGCAGAATAACCCGGGGAGACACACAGCAGAGTAACCCGTGCAGACACACAGCAGAGTAACCCGTGCAGACACACAGCAGAGTAACCCGTGCAGACACACAGCAGAGTAACCCGGGGAGACACACAGCAGAGTAACCCGTGCAGACACACAGTAGAGTAACCCGTGCAGACACACAGCAGAGTAACCCGTGCAGACACACAGCAGAGTAACCCGTGCAGACACACAGCAGAGTAACCCGGGGAGACACACAGCAGAGTAACCCGTGCAGACACAGCAGAGTAACCCGGGGAGACACACAGCAGAGTAACCCGTGCAGACACACAGCAGAGTAACCCGTGCAGACACACAGCAGAGTAACCCGTGCAGACACACAGCAGAGTAACCCGTGCAGACACACAGCAGAGTAACCCGTGCAGACACACAGCAGAGTAACCCGTGCAGACACACAGCAGAGTAACCCGTGCAGACACACAGCAGAGTAACCCGTGCAGACACACAGCAGAGTAACCCGGGGAGACACACAGCAGAGTAACCCGTGCAGACACACAGCAGAGCAACCCGTGCAGACACACAGCAGAGTAACCCGTGCAGACACACAGCAGAGTAACCCGTGCAGACACACAGCAGAGTAACCCGTGCAGACACACAGCAGAGTAACCCGGGGAGACACACAGCAGAGTAACCCGTGCAGACACACAGCAGAGTAACCCGTGCAGACACACAGCAGAGTAACCCGGGGAGACACACAGCAGAGTAACCCGTGCAGACACACAGCAGAGTAACCCGTGCAGACACACAGCAGAGTAACCCGTGCAGACACACAGCAGAGTAACCCGTGCAGACACAGAGCAGAGTAACCCGTGCAGACACACAGCAGAGTAACCCGTGCAGACACACAGCAGAGTAACCCGTGCAGACACACAGCAGAGTAACCCGTGCAGACACACAACAGAGTAACCCGTGCGGACACACAGCAGAGTAACCCGGGGACACACACAGCAGAGTAACCCGTGCAGACACACAGCAGAGTAACCCGTGCAAACACACACAGCAGAGTAACCCGTGCAGACACACAGCAGAGTAACCCGTGCAGACACACAGCAGAGTAACCCGTGCAGACACACAGCAGAGTAACCCGTGCAGACACACAGCAGAGTAACCCGTGCAGACACACAGCAGAGTAACCCGTGCAGACACACAGCAGAGTAACCCGTGCAGACACACAGCAGAGTAACCCGTGCAGACACACAGCAGAGTAACCCGTGCAGACACACAGCAGAGTAACCCGTGCAGACACACAGCAGAGTAACCCGTGCAGACACACAGCAGAGTAACCCGGGGAGACACACAGCAGAGTAACCCGTGCAGACACACAGTAGAGTAACCCGTGCAGACACACAGCAGAGTAACCCGTGCAGACACACAGCAGAGTAACCCGTGCAGACACACAGCAGAGTAACCCGGGGAGACACACAGCAGAGTAACCCGTGCAGACACAGCAGAGTAACCCGGGGAGACACACAGCAGAGTAACCCGTGCAGACACACAGCAGAGTAACCCGTGCAGACACACAGCAGAGTAACCCGTGCAGACACACAGCAGAGTAACCCGTGCAGACACACAGCAGAGTAACCCGTGCAGACACACAGCAGAGTAACCCGTGCAGACACACAGCAGAGTAACCCGTGCAGACACACAGCAGAGTAACCCGTGCAGACACACAGCAGAGTAACCCGGGGAGACACACAGCAGAGTAACCCGTGCAGACACACAGCAGAGTAACCCGTGCAGACACACAGCAGAGTAACCCGTGCAGACACACAGCAGAGTAACCCGTGCAGACACACAGCAGAGTAACCCGTGCAGACACACAGCAGAGTAACCCGGGGAGACACACAGCAGAGTAACCCGTGCAGACACACAGCAGAGTAACCCGTGCAGACACACAGCAGAGTAACCCGTGCAGACACACAGCAGAGTAACCCGTGCAGACACAGAGCAGAGTAACCCGTGCAGACACACAGCAGAGTAACCCGTGCAGACACACAGCAGAGTAACCCGTGCAGACACACAGCAGAGTAACCCGTGCAGACACACAACAGAGTAACCCGTGCAGACACACAGCAGAGTAACCCGGGGAGACACACAGCAGAGTAACCCGTGCAGACACACAGCAGAGTAACCCGTGCAAACACACACAGCAGAGTAACCCGTGCAGACACACAGCAGAGTAACCCGTGCAGACACACAGCAGAGTAACCCGTGCAGACACACAGCAGAGTAACCCGTGCAGACACACAGCAGAGTAACCCGTGCAGACACACAGCAGAGTAACCCGTGCAGACACACAGCAGAGTAACCCGTGCAGACACACAGCAGAGTAACCCGTGCAGACACACAGCAGAGTAACCCGTGCAGACACACAGCAGAGTAACCCGTGCAGACACACAGCAGAGTAACCCGTGCAGACACACAGCAGAGTAACCCGTGCAGACACACAGCAGAGTAACCCGTGCAGACACACAGCAGAGTAACCCGTGCAGACACACAGCAGAGTAACCCGTGCAGACACAGCAGAGTAACCCGTGCAGACACAGCAGAGTAACCCGGGGAGACACACAGCAGAGTAACCCGTGCAGACACAGCAGAGTAACCCGGGGAGACACACAGCAGAGTAACCCGTGCAGACACACAGCAGAGTAACCCGTGCAGACACACAGCAGAGTAACCCGTGCAGACACACAGCAGAGTAACCCGTGCAGACACAGCAGAGTAACCCGGGGAGACACACAGCAGAGTAACCCGTGCAGACACACAGCAGAGTAACCCGTGCAGACACACAGCAGAGTAACCCGTGCAGACACACAGCAGAGTAACCCGTGCAGACACACAGCAGAGTAACCCGTGCAGACACACAGCAGAGTAACCCGTGCAGACACACAGCAGAGTAACCCGGGGAGACACACAGCAGAGTAACCCGTGCAGACACACAGTAGAGTAACCCGTGCAGACACACAGCAGAGTAACCCGTGCAGACACACAGCAGAGTAACCCGTGCAGACACACAGCAGAGTAACCCGGGGAGACACACAGCAGAGTAACCCGTGCAGACACAGCAGAGTAACCCGGGGAGACACACAGCAGAGTAACCCGTGCAGACACACAGCAGAGTAACCCGTGCAGACACACAGCAGAGTAACCCGTGCAGACACACAGCAGAGTAACCCGTGCAGACACACAGCAGAGTAACCCGTGCAGACACACAGCAGAGTAACCCGTGCAGACACACAGCAGAGTAACCCGTGCAGACACACAGCAGAGTAACCCGTGCAGACACACAGCAGAGTAACCCGTGCAGACACACAGCAGAGTAACCCGTGCAGACACACAGCAGAGTAACCCGTGCAGACACACAGCAGAGTAACCCGGGGAGACACACAGCAGAGTAACCCGTGCAGACACACAGCAGAGTAACCCGTGCAGACACACAGCAGAGTAACCCGTGCAGACACACAGCAGAGTAACCCGTGCAGACACACAGCAGAGTAACCCGTGCAGACACACAGCAGAGTAACCCGGGGAGACACACAGCAGAGTAACCCGTGCAGACACACAGCAGAGTAACCCGTGCAGACACACAGCAGAGTAACCCGGGGAGACACACAGCAGAGTAACCCGTGCAGACACACAGCAGAGTAACCCGTGCAGACACACAGCAGAGTAACCCGTGCAGACACACAGCAGAGTAACCCGTGCAGACACAGCAGAGTAACCCGTGCAGACACAGCAGAGTAACCCGGGGAGACACACAGCAGAGTAACCCGTGCAGACACAGCAGAGTAACCCGGGGAGACACACAGCAGAGTAACCCGTGCAGACACACAGCAGAGTAACCCGTGCAGACACACAGCAGAGTAACCCGTGCAGACACACAGCAGAGTAACCCGTGCAGACACAGCAGAGTAACCCGGGAGACACACAGCAGAGTAACCCGTGCAGACACACAGCAGAGTAACCCGTGCAGACACACAGCAGAGTAACCCGTGCAGACACACAGCAGAGTAACCCGTGCAGACACACAGCAGAGTAACCCGTGCAGACACACAGCAGAGTAACCCGTGCAGACACACAGCAGAGTAACCCGTGCAGACACACAGCAGAGTAACCCGGGGAGACACACAGCAGAGTAACCCGTGCAGACACACAGCAGAGTAACCCGTGCAGACACACAGCAGAGTAACCCGTGCAGACACACAGCAGAGTAACCCATGCAGACACACAGCAGAGTAACCCGTGCAGACACACAGCAGAGTAACCCGTGCAGACACACAGCAGAATAACCCGGGGAGACACACAGCAGAGTAACCCGTGCAGACACACAGCAGAGTAACCCGTGCAGACACACAGCAGAGTAACCCGTGCAGACACACAGCAGAGTAACCCGGGGAGACACACAGCAGAGTAACCCGTGCAGACACACAGTAGAGTAACCCGTGCAGACACACAGCAGAGTAACCCGTGCAGACACACAGCAGAGTAACCCGTGCAGACACACAGCAGAGTAACCCGGGGAGACACACAGCAGAGTAACCCGTGCAGACACAGCAGAGTAACCCGGGGAGACACACAGCAGAGTAACCCGTGCAGACACACAGCAGAGTAACCCGTGCAGACACACAGCAGAGTAACCCGTGCAGACACACAGCAGAGTAACCCGTGCAGACACACAGCAGAGTAACCCGTGCAGACACACAGCAGAGTAACCCGTGCAGACACACAGCAGAGTAACCCGTGCAGACACACAGCAGAGTAACCCGTGCAGACACACAGCAGAGTAACCCGGGGAGACACACAGCAGAGTAACCCGTGCAGACACACAGCAGAGCAACCCGTGCAGACACACAGCAGAGTAACCCGTGCAGACACACAGCAGAGTAACCCGTGCAGACACACAGCAGAGTAACCCGTGCAGACACACAGCAGAGTAACCCGGGGAGACACACAGCAGAGTAACCCGTGCAGACACACAGCAGAGTAACCCGTGCAGACACACAGCAGAGTAACCCGGGGAGACACACAGCAGAGTAACCCGTGCAGACACACAGCAGAGTAACCCGTGCAGACACACAGCAGAGTAACCCGTGCAGACACACAGCAGAGTAACCCGTGCAGACACAGAGCAGAGTAACCCGTGCAGACACACAGCAGAGTAACCCGTGCAGACACACAGCAGAGTAACCCGTGCAGACACACAGCAGAGTAACCCGTGCAGACACACAACAGAGTAACCCGTGCGGACACACAGCAGAGTAACCCGGGGAGACACACAGCAGAGTAACCCGTGCAGACACACAGCAGAGTAACCCGTGCAAACACACACAGCAGAGTAACCCGTGCAGACACACAGCAGAGTAACCCGTGCAGACACACAGCAGAGTAACCCGTGCAGACACACAGCAGAGTAACCCGTGCAGACACACAGCAGAGTAACCCGTGCAGACACACAGCAGAGTAACCCGTGCAGACACACAGCAGAGTAACCCGTGCAGACACACAGCAGAGTAACCCGTGCAGACACACAGCAGAGTAACCCGTGCAGACACACAGCAGAGTAACCCGTGCAGACACACAGCAGAGTAACCCGTGCAGACACACAGCAGAGTAACCCGGGGAGACACACAGCAGAGTAACCCGTGCAGACACACAGTAGAGTAACCCGTGCAGACACACAGCAGAGTAACCCGTGCAGACACACAGCAGAGTAACCCGTGCAGACACACAGCAGAGTAACCCGGGGAGACACACAGCAGAGTAACCCGTGCAGACACAGCAGAGTAACCCGGGGAGACACACAGCAGAGTAACCCGTGCAGACACACAGCAGAGTAACCCGTGCAGACACACAGCAGAGTAACCCGTGCAGACACACAGCAGAGTAACCCGTGCAGACACACAGCAGAGTAACCCGTGCAGACACACAGCAGAGTAACCCGTGCAGACACACAGCAGAGTAACCCGTGCAGACACACAGCAGAGTAACCCGTGCAGACACACAGCAGAGTAACCCGGGGAGACACACAGCAGAGTAACCCGTGCAGACACACAGCAGAGTAACCCGTGCAGACACACAGCAGAGTAACCCGTGCAGACACACAGCAGAGTAACCCGTGCAGACACACAGCAGAGTAACCCGTGCAGACACACAGCAGAGTAACCCGGGGAGACACACAGCAGAGTAACCCGTGCAGACACACAGCAGAGTAACCCGTGCAGACACACAGCAGAGTAACCCGTGCAGACACACAGCAGAGTAACCCGTGCAGACACAGAGCAGAGTAACCCGTGCAGACACACAGCAGAGTAACCCGTGCAGACACACAGCAGAGTAACCCGTGCAGACACACAGCAGAGTAACCCGTGCAGACACACAACAGAGTAACCCGTGCAGACACACAGCAGAGTAACCCGGGGAGACACACAGCAGAGTAACCCGTGCAGACACACAGCAGAGTAACCCGTGCAAACACACACAGCAGAGTAACCCGTGCAGACACACAGCAGAGTAACCCGTGCAGACACACAGCAGAGTAACCCGTGCAGACACACAGCAGAGTAACCCGTGCAGACACACAGCAGAGTAACCCGTGCAGACACACAGCAGAGTAACCCGTGCAGACACACAGCAGAGTAACCCGTGCAGACACACAGCAGAGTAACCCGTGCAGACACACAGCAGAGTAACCCGTGCAGACACACAGCAGAGTAACCCGTGCAGACACACAGCAGAGTAACCCGTGCAGACACACAGCAGAGTAACCCGTGCAGACACACAGCAGAGTAACCCGTGCAGACACACAGCAGAGTAACCCGTGCAGACACACAGCAGAGTAACCCGTGCAGACACAGCAGAGTAACCCGTGCAGACACAGCAGAGTAACCCGGGGAGACACACAGCAGAGTAACCCGTGCAGACACAGCAGAGTAACCCGGGGAGACACACAGCAGAGTAACCCGTGCAGACACACAGCAGAGTAACCCGTGCAGACACACAGCAGAGTAACCCGTGCAGACACACAGCAGAGTAACCCGTGCAGACACAGCAGAGTAACCCGGGGAGACACACAGCAGAGTAACCCGTGCAGACACACAGCAGAGTAACCCGTGCAGACACACAGCAGAGTAACCCGTGCAGACACACAGCAGAGTAACCCGTGCAGACACACAGCAGAGTAACCCGTGCAGACACACAGCAGAGTAACCCGTGCAGACACACAGCAGAGTAACCCGGGGAGACACACAGCAGAGTAACCCGTGCAGACACACAGTAGAGTAACCCGTGCAGACACACAGCAGAGTAACCCGTGCAGACACACAGCAGAGTAACCCGTGCAGACACACAGCAGAGTAACCCGGGAGACACACAGCAGAGTAACCCGTGCAGACACAGCAGAGTAACCCGGGGAGACACACAGCAGAGTAACCCGTGCAGACACACAGCAGAGTAACCCGTGCAGACACACAGCAGAGTAACCCGTGCAGACACACAGCAGAGTAACCCGTGCAGACACACAGCAGAGTAACCCGTGCAGACACACAGCAGAGTAACCCGTGCAGACACACAGCAGAGTAACCCGTGCAGACACACAGCAGAGTAACCCGTGCAGACACACAGCAGAGTAACCCGGGGAGACACACAGCAGAGTAACCCGTGCAGACACACAGCAGAGTAACCCGTGCAGACACACAGCAGAGTAACCCGTGCAGACACACAGCAGAGTAACCCGTGCAGACACACAGCAGAGTAACCCGTGCAGACACACAGCAGAGTAACCCGGGAGACACACAGCAGAGTAACCCGTGCAGACACACAGCAGAGTAACCCGTGCAGACACACAGCAGAGTAACCCGGGGAGACACACAGCAGAGTAACCCGTGCAGACACACAGCAGAGTAACCCGTGCAGACACACAGCAGAGTAACCCGTGCAGACACACAGCAGAGTAACCCGTGCAGACACAGCAGAGTAACCCGTGCAGACACAGCAGAGTAACCCGGGGAGACACACAGCAGAGTAACCCGTGCAGACACAGCAGAGTAACCCGGGGAGACACACAGCAGAGTAACCCGTGCAGACACACAGCAGAGTAACCCGTGCAGACACACAGCAGAGTAACCCGTGCAGACACACAGCAGAGTAACCCGTGCAGACACAGCAGAGTAACCCGGGGAGACACACAGCAGAGTAACCCGTGCAGACACACAGCAGAGTAACCCGTGCAGACACACAGCAGAGTAACCCGTGCAGACACACAGCAGAGTAACCCGTGCAGACACACAGCAGAGTAACCCGTGCAGACACACAGCAGAGTAACCCGTGCAGACACACAGCAGAGTAACCCGTGCAGACACACAGCAGAGTAACCCGGGGAGACACACAGCAGAGTAACCCGTGCAGACACACAGCAGAGTAACCCGTGCAGACACACAGCAGAGTAACCCGTGCAGACACACAGCAGAGTAACCCATGCAGACACACAGCAGAGTAACCCGTGCAGACACACAGCAGAGTAACCCGTGCAGACACACAGCAGAATAACCCGGGGAGACACACAGCAGAGTAACCCGTGCAGACACACAGCAGAGTAACCCGTGCAGACACACAGCAGAGTAACCCGTGCAGACACACAGCAGAGTAACCCGGGGAGACACACAGCAGAGTAACCCGTGCAGACACACAGTAGAGTAACCCGTGCAGACACACAGCAGAGTAACCCGTGCAGACACACAGCAGAGTAACCCGTGCAGACACACAGCAGAGTAACCCGGGGAGACACACAGCAGAGTAACCCGTGCAGACACAGCAGAGTAACCCGGGGAGACACACAGCAGAGTAACCCGTGCAGACACACAGCAGAGTAACCCGTGCAGACACACAGCAGAGTAACCCGTGCAGACACACAGCAGAGTAACCCGTGCAGACACACAGCAGAGTAACCCGTGCAGACACACAGCAGAGTAACCCGTGCAGACACACAGCAGAGTAACCCGTGCAGACACACAGCAGAGTAACCCGTGCAGACACACAGCAGAGTAACCCGGGGAGACACACAGCAGAGTAACCCGTGCAGACACACAGCAGAGCAACCCGTGCAGACACACAGCAGAGTAACCCGTGCAGACACACAGCAGAGTAACCCGTGCAGACACACAGCAGAGTAACCCGTGCAGACACACAGCAGAGTAACCCGGGGAGACACACAGCAGAGTAACCCGTGCAGACACACAGCAGAGTAACCCGTGCAGACACACAGCAGAGTAACCCGGGGAGACACACAGCAGAGTAACCCGTGCAGACACACAGCAGAGTAACCCGTGCAGACACACAGCAGAGTAACCCGTGCAGACACACAGCAGAGTAACCCGTGCAGACACAGAGCAGAGTAACCCGTGCAGACACACAGCAGAGTAACCCGTGCAGACACACAGCAGAGTAACCCGTGCAGACACACAGCAGAGTAACCCGTGCAGACACACAACAGAGTAACCCGTGCGGACACACAGCAGAGTAACCCGGGGAGACACACAGCAGAGTAACCCGTGCAGACACACAGCAGAGTAACCCGTGCAAACACACACAGCAGAGTAACCCGTGCAGACACACAGCAGAGTAACCCGTGCAGACACACAGCAGAGTAACCCGTGCAGACACACAGCAGAGTAACCCGTGCAGACACACAGCAGAGTAACCCGTGCAGACACACAGCAGAGTAACCCGTGCAGACACACAGCAGAGTAACCCGTGCAGACACACAGCAGAGTAACCCGTGCAGACACACAGCAGAGTAACCCGTGCAGACACACAGCAGAGTAACCCGTGCAGACACACAGCAGAGTAACCCGTGCAGACACACAGCAGAGTAACCCGGGGAGACACACAGCAGAGTAACCCGTGCAGACACACAGCAGAGTAACCCGTGCAGACACACAGCAGAGTAACCCGTGCAGACACACAGCAGAGTAACCCGTGCAGACACACAGCAGAGTAACCCGGGGAGACACACAGCAGAGTAACCCGTGCAGACACAGCAGAGTAACCCGGGGAGACACACAGCAGAGTAACCCGTGCAGACACACAGCAGAGTAACCCGTGCAGACACACAGCAGAGTAACCCGTGCAGACACACAGCAGAGTAACCCGTGCAGACACACAGCAGAGTAACCCGTGCAGACACACAGCAGAGTAACCCGTGCAGACACACAGCAGAGTAACCCGTGCAGACACACAGCAGAGTAACCCGTGCAGACACACAGCAGAGTAACCCGGGGAGACACACAGCAGAGTAACCCGTGCAGACACACAGCAGAGTAACCCGTGCAGACACACAGCAGAGTAACCCGTGCAGACACACAGCAGAGTAACCCGTGCAGACACACAGCAGAGTAACCCGTGCAGACACACAGCAGAGTAACCCGGGGAGACACACAGCAGAGTAACCCGTGCAGACACACAGCAGAGTAACCCGTGCAGACACACAGCAGAGTAACCCGTGCAGACACACAGCAGAGTAACCCGTGCAGACACAGAGCAGAGTAACCCGTGCAGACACACAGCAGAGTAACCCGTGCAGACACACAGCAGAGTAACCCGTGCAGACACACAGCAGAGTAACCCGTGCAGACACACAACAGAGTAACCCGTGCAGACACACAGCAGAGTAACCCGGGGAGACACACAGCAGAGTAACCCGTGCAGACACACAGCAGAGTAACCCGTGCAAACACACACAGCAGAGTAACCCGTGCAGACACACAGCAGAGTAACCCGTGCAGACACACAGCAGAGTAACCCGTGCAGACACACAGCAGAGTAACCCGTGCAGACACACAGCAGAGTAACCCGTGCAGACACACAGCAGAGTAACCCGTGCAGACACACAGCAGAGTAACCCGTGCAGACACACAGCAGAGTAACCCGTGCAGACACACAGCAGAGTAACCCGTGCAGACACACAGCAGAGTAACCCGTGCAGACACACAGCAGAGTAACCCGTGCAGACACACAGCAGAGTAACCCGTGCAGACACACAGCAGAGTAACCCGTGCAGACACACAGCAGAGTAACCCGTGCAGACACACAGCAGAGTAACCCGTGCAGACACAGCAGAGTAACCCGTGCAGACACAGCAGAGTAACCCGGGAGACACACAGCAGAGTAACCCGTGCAGACACAGCAGAGTAACCCGGGGAGACACACAGCAGAGTAACCCGTGCAGACACACAGCAGAGTAACCCGTGCAGACACACAGCAGAGTAACCCGTGCAGACACACAGCAGAGTAACCCGTGCAGACACAGCAGAGTAACCCGGGGAGACACACAGCAGAGTAACCCGTGCAGACACACAGCAGAGTAACCCGTGCAGACACACAGCAGAGTAACCCGTGCAGACACACAGCAGAGTAACCCGTGCAGACACACAGCAGAGTAACCCGTGCAGACACACAGCAGAGTAACCCGTGCAGACACACAGCAGAGTAACCCGTGCAGACACACAGCAGAGTAACCCGGGGAGACACACAGCAGAGTAACCCGTGCAGACACACAGCAGAGTAACCCGTGCAGACACACAGCAGAGTAACCCGTGCAGACACACAGCAGAGTAACCCATGCAGACACACAGCAGAGTAACCCGTGCAGACACACAGCAGAGTAACCCGTGCAGACACACAGCAGAATAACCCGGGGAGACACACAGCAGAGTAACCCGTGCAGACACACAGCAGAGTAACCCGTGCAGACACACAGCAGAGTAACCCGTGCAGACACACAGCAGAGTAACCCGGGGAGACACACAGCAGAGTAACCCGTGCAGACACACAGTAGAGTAACCCGTGCAGACACACAGCAGAGTAACCCGTGCAGACACACAGCAGAGTAACCCGTGCAGACACACAGCAGAGTAACCCGGGGAGACACACAGCAGAGTAACCCGTGCAGACACAGCAGAGTAACCCGGGGAGACACACAGCAGAGTAACCCGTGCAGACACACAGCAGAGTAACCCGTGCAGACACACAGCAGAGTAACCCGTGCAGACACACAGCAGAGTAACCCGTGCAGACACACAGCAGAGTAACCCGTGCAGACACACAGCAGAGTAACCCGTGCAGACACACAGCAGAGTAACCCGTGCAGACACACAGCAGAGTAACCCGTGCAGACACACAGCAGAGTAACCCGGGGAGACACACAGCAGAGTAACCCGTGCAGACACACAGCAGAGTAACCCGTGCAGACACACAGCAGAGTAACCCGTGCAGACACACAGCAGAGTAACCCGTGCAGACACACAGCAGAGTAACCCGTGCAGACACACAGCAGAGTAACCCGGGGAGACACACAGCAGAGTAACCCGTGCAGACACACAGCAGAGTAACCCGTGCAGACACACAGCAGAGTAACCCGGGGAGACACACAGCAGAGTAACCCGTGCAGACACACAGCAGAGTAACCCGTGCAGACACACAGCAGAGTAACCCGTGCAGACACACAGCAGAGTAACCCGTGCAGACACAGAGCAGAGTAACCCGTGCAGACACACAGCAGAGTAACCCGTGCAGACACACAGCAGAGTAACCCGTGCAGACACACAGCAGAGTAACCCGTGCAGACACACAACAGAGTAACCCGTGCAGACACACAGCAGAGTAACCCGGGGAGACACACAGCAGAGTAACCCGTGCAGACACACAGCAGAGTAACCCGTGCAAACACACACAGCAGAGTAACCCGTGCAGACACACAGCAGAGTAACCCGTGCAGACACACAGCAGAGTAACCCGTGCAGACACACAGCAGAGTAACCCGTGCAGACACACAGCAGAGTAACCCGTGCAGACACACAGCAGAGTAACCCGTGCAGACACACAGCAGAGTAACCCGTGCAGACACACAGCAGAGTAACCCGTGCAGACACACAGCAGAGTAACCCGTGCAGACACACAGCAGAGTAACCCGTGCAGACACACAGCAGAGTAACCCGTGCAGACACACAGCAGAGTAACCCGGGGAGACACACAGCAGAGTAACCCGTGCAGACACACAGCAGAGTAACCCGTGCAGACACACAGCAGAGTAACCCGTGCAGACACACAGCAGAGTAACCCGTGCAGACACACAGCAGAGTAACCCGGGGAGACACACAGCAGAGTAACCCGTGCAGACACAGCAGAGTAACCCGGGCAGACACACAGCAGAGTAACCCGTGCAGACACACAGCAGAGTAACCCGTGCAGACACACAGCAGAGTAACCCGTGCAGACACACAGCAGAGTAACCCGTGCAGACACACAGCAGAGTAACCCGTGCAGACACACAGCAGAGTAACCCGTGCAGACACACAGCAGAGTAACCCGTGCAGACACACAGCAGAGTAACCCGTGCAGACACACAGCAGAGTAACCCGGGGAGACACACAGCAGAGTAACCCGTGCAGACACACAGCAGAGTAACCCGTGCAGACACACAGCAGAGTAACCCGTGCAGACACACAGCAGAGTAACCCGTGCAGACACACAGCAGAGTAACCCGTGCAGACACACAGCAGAGTAACCCGGGGAGACACACAGCAGAGTAACCCGTGCAGACACACAGCAGAGTAACCCGTGCAGACACACAGCAGAGTAACCCGGGGAGACACACAGCAGAGTAACCCGTGCAGACACACAGCAGAGTAACCCGTGCAGACACACAGCAGAGTAACCCGTGCAGACACACAGCAGAGTAACCCGTGCAGACACAGAGCAGAGTAACCCGTGCAGACACACAGCAGAGTAACCCGTGCAGACACACAGCAGAGTAACCCGTGCAGACACACAGCAGAGTAACCCGTGCAGACACACAACAGAGTAACCCGTGCAGACACACAGCAGAGTAACCCGGGGAGACACACAGCAGAGTAACCCGTGCAGACACACAGCAGAGTAACCCGTGCAGACACACAGCAGAGTAACCCGTGCAGACACACAGCAGAGTAACCCGTGCAGACACACAGCAGAGTAACCCGTGCAGACACACAGCAGAGTAACCCGTGCAGACACACAGCAGAGTAACCCGTGCAGACACACAGCAGAGTAACCCGTGCAGACACACAGCAGAGTAACCCGTGCAGACACACAGCAGAGTAACCCGTGCAGACACACAGCAGAGTAACCCGTGCAGACACACAGCAGAGTAACCCGTGCAGACACACAGCAGAGTAACCCGTGCAGACACACAGCAGAGTAACCCGTGCAGACACACAGCAGAGTAACCCGTGCAGACACACAGCAGAGTAACCCGTGCAGACACACAGCAGAGTAACCCGTGCAGACACAGCAGAGTAACCCGTGCAGACACAGCAGAGTAACCCGGGGAGACACACAGCAGAGTAACCCGTGCAGACACAGCAGAGTAACCCGGGGAGACACACAGCAGAGTAACCCGTGCAGACACACAGCAGAGTAACCCGTGCAGACACACAGCAGAGTAACCCGTGCAGACACACAGCAGAGTAACCCGTGCAGACACAGCAGAGTAACCCGGGGAGACACACAGCAGAGTAACCCGTGCAGACACACAGCAGAGTAACCCGTGCAGACACACAGCAGAGTAACCCGTGCAGACACACAGCAGAGTAACCCGTGCAGACACACAGCAGAGTAACCCGTGCAGACACACAGCAGAGTAACCCGTGCAGACACACAGCAGAGTAACCCGTGCAGACACACAGCAGAGTAACCCGGGGAGACACACAGCAGAGTAACCCGTGCAGACACACAGCAGAGTAACCCGTGCAGACACACAGCAGAGTAACCCGTGCAGACACACAGCAGAGTAACCCGTGCAGACACACAGCAGAGTAACCCGTGCAGACACACAGCAGAGTAACCCGTGCAGACACACAGCAGAATAACCCGGGGAGACACACAGCAGAGTAACCCGTGCAGACACACAGCAGAGTAACCCGTGCAGACACACAGCAGAGTAACCCGTGCAGACACACAGCAGAGTAACCCGGGGAGACACACAGCAGAGTAACCCGTGCAGACACACAGTAGAGTAACCCGTGCAGACACACAGCAGAGTAACCCGTGCAGACACACAGCAGAGTAACCCGTGCAGACACACAGCAGAGTAACCCGGGGAGACACACAGCAGAGTAACCCGTGCAGACACAGCAGAGTAACCCGGGGAGACACACAGCAGAGTAACACGTGCAGACACACAGCAGAGTAACCCGTGCAGACACACAGCAGAGTAACCCGTGCAGACACACAGCAGAGTAACCCGTGCAGACACACAGCAGAGTAACCCGTGCAGACACACAGCAGAGTAACCCGTGCAGACACACAGCAGAGTAACCCGTGCAGACACACAGCAGAGTAACCCGTGCAGACACACAGCAGAGTAACCCGGGGAGACACACAGCAGAGTAACCCGTGCAGACACACAGCAGAGTAACCCGTGCAGACACACAGCAGAGTAACCCGTGCAGACACACAGCAGAGTAACCCGTGCAGACACACAGCAGAGTAACCCGTGCAGACACACAGCAGAGTAACCCGGGGAGACACACAGCAGAGTAACCCGTGCAGACACACAGCAGAGTAACCGTGCAGACACACAGCAGAGTAACCCGTGCAGACACACAGCAGAGTAACCCGGGGAGACACACAGCAGAGTAACCCGTGCAGACACACAGCAGAGTAACCCGTGCAGACACACAGCAGAGTAACCCGTGCAGACACACAGCAGAGTAACCCGTGCAGACACACAGCAGAGTAACCCGGGGAGACACACAGCAGAGTAACCCGTGCAGACACACAGCAGAGTAACCAGGGGAGACAGACAGCAGAGTAACCCGTGCAGACACACAGCAGAGTAACCCGTGCAGACACAGCAGAGTAACCCGTGCAGACACAGCAGAGTAACCCGTGCAGACACACAGCAGAGTAACCCGTGCATACACACAGCAGAGTAACCCGTGCAGACACACAGCAGAGTAACCCGTGCAGACACACAGCAGAGTAACCCGGGGAGACACACAGCAGAGTAACCCGTGCAGACACACAGCAGAGTAACCCGTGCAGACACAGCAGAGTAACCCGTGCAGACACACAGCAGAGTAACCCGTGCAGACACAACAGAGTAACCCGGGGAGACACACAGCAGAGTAACCCGTGCAGACACACAGCAGAGTAACCCGTGCAGACACACAGCAGAGTAACCCGTGCAGACACAGCAGAGTAACCCGTGCAGACACACAGCAGAGTAACCCGTGCAGACACACAGCAGAGTAACCCGTGCAGACACACAGCAGAGTAACCCGTGCAGACACAGCAGAGTAACCCGTGCAGACACACAGCAGAGTAACCCGTGCAGACACACAGCAGAGTAACCCGTGCAGACACACAGCAGAGTAACCCGTGCAGACACACAGCAGAGTAACCCGTGCAGACACAGCAGAGTAACCCGTGCAGACACACAGCAGAGTAACCCGTGCAGACACACAGCAGAGTAACCCGTGCAGACACACAGCAGAGTAACCCGTGCAGACACACAGCAGAGTAACCCGTGCACACACACAGCAGAGTAACACGTGCAGACACACAGCAGAGTAACACGTGCAGACACAGCAGAGTAACCCGTGCAGACACACAGCAGAGTAACCCGGGGAGACACACAGCAGAGTAACCCGGGGAGACACACAGCAGAGTAACCCGTGCAGACACACAGCAGAGTAACCCGTGCAGACACACAGCAGAGTAACCCGTGCAGACACACAGCAGAGTAACCCGTGCAGACACACAGCAGAGTAACCCGTGCAGACACACAGCAGAGTAACCCGTGCAGACACACAGCAGAGTAACACGTGCAGAAACACAGCAGAGTAACACGTGCAGACACAGCAGAGTAACCCGTGCAGACACACAGCAGAGTAACCCGTGCAGACACACAGCAGAGTAACCCGGGGAGACACACAGCAGAGTAACCCGTGCAGACACACAGCAGAGTAACCCGTGCAGACACACAGCAGAGTAACCCGTGCAGACACACAGCAGAGTAACCCGTGCAGACACACAGCAGAGTAACCCGGGGAGACACACAGCAGAGTAACCCGTGCAGACACACAGCAGAGTAACCCGTGCAGACACACAGCAGAGTAACCCGTGCAGACACACAGCAGAGTAACCCGGGGAGACACACAGCAGAGTAACCCGTGCAGACACACAGCAGAGTAACCCGTGCAGACACACAGCAGAGTAACCCGTGCAGACACACAGCAGAGTAACCCGTGCAGACACACAGCAGAGTAACCCGGGGAGACACACAGCAGAGTAACCCGTGCAGACACACAGCAGAGTAACCCGGGGAGACACACATCAGAGTAACCCGTGCAGACACACAGCAGAGTAACCCGTGCAGACACAGCAGAGTAACCCGTGCAGACACAGCAGAGTAACCCGTGCAGACACACAGCAGAGTAACCCGTGCAGACACACAGCAGAGTAACCCGTGCAGACACACAGCAGAGTAACCCGTGCAGACACACAGCAGAGTAACCCGGGGAGACACACAGCAGAGTAACCCGTGCAGACACACAGCAGAGTAACCCGTGCAGACACAGCAGAGTAACCCGTGCAGACACACAGCAGAGTAACCCGTGCAGACACAACAGAGTAACCCGGGGAGACACACAGCAGAGTAACCCGTGCAGACACACAGCAGAGTAACTCGTGCAGACACACAGCAGAGTAACCCGTGCAGACACAAAGCAGAGTAACCCGTGCAGACACACAGCAGAGTAACCCGTGCAGACACAGCAGAGTAACCCGGGGAGACACACAGCAGAGTAACCCGGGAGACACACAGCAGAGTAACCCGTGCAGACACACAGCAGAGTAACCCGTGCAGACACACAGCAGAGTAACCCGTGCAGACACACAGCAGAGTAACCCGTGCAGACACACAGCAGAGTAACCCGTGCAGACACACAGCAGAGTAACCCGTGCAGACACACAGCAGAGTAACCCGTGCAGACACACAGCAGAGTAACCCGTACAGACACACAGCAGAGTAACCCGTGCAGACACACAGCAGAGTAACCCGTGCAGACACACAGCAGAGTAACCCGTGCAGACACACAGCAGAGTAACCCGTGCAGACACACAGCAGAGTAACCCGTGCAGACACACAGCAGAGTAACCCGTGCAGACACAGAAGAGTAACCCTTGCAGACACAGCAGAGTAACCCGTGCAGACACACAGCAGAGTAACCCGTGCAGACACACAGCAGAGTAACCCGTGCAGACACACAGCAGAGTAACCCGTGCAGACACACAGCAGAGTAACCCGTGCAGACACACAGCAGAGTAACCCGTGCAGACACACAGCAGAGTAACCCGTGCAGACACACAGCAGAGTAACACGTGCAGACACACAGCAGAGTAACACGTGCAGACACAGCAGAGTAACCCGTGCAGACACACAGCAGAGGAACCCGTGCAGACACACAGCAGAGTAACCCGTGCAGACACAGCAGAGTAACCCGGGGAGACACACAGCAGAGTAACCCGTGCAGACACACAGCAGAGTAACCCGTGCAGACACACAGCAGAGTAACCCGTGCAGACACACAGCAGAGTAACCCGTGCAGACACACAGCAGAGTAACCCGTGCAGACACACAGCAGAGTAACCCGTGCAGACACACAGCAGAGTAACCCGTGCAGACACACAGCAGAGTAACCCGTGCAGACACACAGCAGAGTAACCCGTGCAGACACACAGCAGAGTAACCCGTGCAGACACACAGCAGAGTAACCCGTGCAGACACACAGCAGAGTAACCCGTGCAGACACACAGCAGAGTAACCCGTGCAGACACACAGCAGAGTAACCCGTGCAGACACACAGCAGAGTAACCCGTGCAGACACACAGCAGAGTAACCCGTGCAGACACACAGCAGAGTAACCCGTGCAGACACACAGCAGAGTAACCCGTGCAGCAACAGCAGAGTAACCCGGGGAGACACACAGCAGAGTAACCCGTGCAGACACAGCAGAGTAACCCGGGGAGACACACAGCAGAGTAACCCGTGCAGACACACAGCAGAATAACCCGTGCAGACACACAGCAGAGTAACCCGTGCAGACACACAGCAGAGTAACCCGTGCAGACACACAGCAGAGTAACCCGTGCAGACACAGTAGAGTAACCCGGGGAGACACACAGCAGAGTAACCCGTGCAGACACACAGCAGAGTAACCCGTGCAGACACACAGCAGAGTAACCCGTGCAGACACACAGCAGAGTAACCCGTGCAGACACACAGCAGAGTAACCCGTGCAGACACACAGCAGAGTAACCCGTGCAGACACACAGCAGAGTAACCCGTGCAGACACACAGCAGAGTAACCCGTGCAGACACACAGCAGAGTAACCCGTGCAGACACACAGCAGAGTAACCCGTGCAGACACACAGCAGAGTAACCCGTGCAGACACACAGCAGAGTAACCCGTGCAGACACACAGCAGAGTAACCCGTGCAGACACACAGCAGAGTAACCCGTGCAGACACACAGCAGAGTAACCCGTGCAGACACACAGCAGAGTAACCCGTGCAGACACACAGCAGAGTAACCCGTGCAGACACACAGCAGAGTAACCCGTGCAGACACACAGCAGAGTAACCCGTGCAGACACACAGCAGAGTAACCCGGGGAGACACACAGCAGAGTAACCCGTGCAGACACACAGCAGAGTAACCCGTGCAGACACACAGCAGAGTAACCCGTGCAGACACACAGCAGAGTAACCCGGGGAGACACACAGCAGAGTAACCCGTGCAGACACACAGCAGAGTAACCCGTGCAGACACACAGCAGAGTAACCCGTGCAGACACACAGCAGAGTAACCCGTGCAGACACACGGCAGAGTAACCCGTGCAGACACACAGCAGAGTAACCCGTGCAGACACACAGCAGAGTAACCCGTGCAGACACACAGCAGAGTAACCCGTGCAGACACACAGCAGAGTAACCCGTGCAGACACACAGCAGAGTAACCCGTGCAGACACAGCAGAGTAACCTGTGCAGACACAGCAGAGTAACCCGGGGAGACACACAGCAGAGTAACCCGTGCAGACACAGCAGAGTAACCCGGGGAGACACACAGCAGAGTAACCCGTGCAGACACACAGCAGAGTAACCCGTGCAGACACACAGCAGAGTAACCCGTGCAGACACACAGCAGAGTAACCCGTGCAGACACACAGCAGAGTAACCCGTGCAGACACACAGCAGAGTAACCCGTGCAGACACACAGCACAGTAACCCGTGCAGACACACAGCAGAGTAACCCGTGCAGACACACAGCAGAGTAACCCGTGCAGACACACAGCAGAGTAACCCGTGCAGACACACAGCAGAGTAACCCGTACAGACACACAGCAGAGTAACCCGTGCAGACACACAGCAGAGTAACCCGTGCAGACACACAGCAGAGTAACCCGTGCAGACACACTGCAGAGTAACCCGTGCAGACACACAGCAGAGTAACCCGTGCAGACACACAGCAGAGTAACCCGTGCAGACAGAGCAGAGTAACCCGTGCAGACACAGCAGAGTAACCCGTGCAGACACACAGCAGAGTAACCCGTGCAGACACACAGCAGAGTAACCCGTGCAGACACACAGCAGAGTAACCCCTGCAGACACACAGCAGAGTAACCCGTGCAGACACACAGCAGAGTAACCCGTGCAGACACACAGCAGAGTAACCCGTGCAGACACACAGCAGAGTAACACGTGCAGACACACAGCAGAGTTACACGTGCAGACACAGCAGAGTAACCCGTGCAGACACACAGCAGAGTAACCCGGGGAGACACACAGCAGAGTAACCCGGGGAGACACACAGCAGAGTAACCCGTGCAGACACACAGCAGAGTAACCCGTGCAGACACACAGCAGAGTAACCCGTGCAGACACACAGCAGAGTAACCCGTGCAGACACACAGCAGAGTAACCCGTGCAGACACACAGCAGAGTAACCCGTGCAGACACACAGCAGAGTAACCCGTGCAGACACACAGCAGAGTAACCCGTGCAGACACACAGCAGAGTAACCCGGGGAGACACACAGCAGAGTAACCCGTGCAGACACACAGCAGAGTAACCCGTGCAGACACACAGCAGAGTAACCCGTGCAGACACACAGCAGAGTAACCCGTGCAGACACACAGCAGAGTAACCCGTGCAGACACACAGCAGAGTAACCCGTGCAGACACACAGCAGAGTAACCCGTGCAGACACACAGCAGAGTAACCCGTGCAGACACACAGCAGAGTAACCCGTGCAGACACACAGCAGAGTAACCCGTGCAGACACACAGCAGAGTAACCCGTGCAGACACAGCAGAGTAACCCGGGGAGACACACAGCAGAGTAACCCGTGCAGACACAGCAGAGTAACCTGGGGAGACACACAGCAGAGTAACCCGTGCAGACACACAGCAGAGTAACCCGTGCAGACACACAGCAGAGTAACCCGTGCAGACACACAGCAGAGTAACCCGTGCAGACACACAGCAGAGTAACCCGTGCAGACACAGCAGAGTAACCCGGTGAGACACACAGCAGAGTAACCCGTGCAGACACACAGCAGAGTAACCCGTGCAGACACACAGCAGAGTAACCCGTGCAGACACACAGCAGAGTAACCCGTGCAGACACACAGCAGAGTAACCCGTGCGGACACACAGCAGAGTAACCCGTGCAGACACACAGCAGAGTAACCCGTGCAGACACACAGCAGAGTAACCCGTGCAGACACACAGCAGAGTAACCCGTGCAGACACACAGCAGAGTAACCCGTGCAGACCACAGCACAGTAACCCGTGCAGACACACAGCAGAGTAACCCGTGCAGACACACAGCAAAGTAACCCTTGCAGACACACAGCAGAGTAACCCGTGCAGACACACAGCAGAGTAACCCGTGCAGACACACAGCAGAGTAACCCGTGCAGACACACAGCAGAGTAACCCGTGCAGACACAGCAGAGTAACCCGTGCAGACACAGCAGAGTAACCCGGGGAGACACACAGCAGAGTAACCCGTGCAGACACAGCAGAGTAACCCGGGGAGACACACAGCAGAGTAACCCGTGCAGACACACAGCAGAGTAACCCGTGCAGACACACAGCAGAGTAACCCGTGCAGACACACAGCAGAGTAACCCGTGCAGACACACAGCAGAGTAACCCGTGCAGACACAGCAGAGTAACCCGGGGAGACACACAGCAGAGTAACCCGTGCAGACACACAGCAGAGTAACCCGTGCAGACACACAGCAGAGTAACCCGTGGAGACACACAGCAGAGTAACCCGTGCAGACACACAGCAGAGTAACCCGTGCAGACACACAGCAGAGTAACCCGTGCAGACACACAGCAGAGTAACCCGTGCAGACACACAGCAGAGTAACCCGTGCAGACACACAGCAGAGTAACCCGGGGAGACACACAGCAGAGTAACCCGTGCAGACACACAGCAGAGTAACCCGTGCAGACACAGCAGAGTAACCCGTGCAGACACAGCAGAGTAACCCGGGGAGACACACAGCAGAGTAACCCGTGCAGACACAGCAGAGTAACCCGGGGAGACACACAGCAGAGTAACCCGTGCAGACACACAGCAGAGTAACCCGTGCAGACACACAGCAGAGTAACCCGTGCAGACACACAGCAGAGTAACCCGTGCAGACACACAGCAGAGTAACCCGTGCAGACACAGCAGAGTAACCCGGGGAGACACACAGCAGAGTAACCCGTGCAGACACACAGCAGAGTAACCCGTGCAGACACACAGCAGAGTAACCCGTGCAGACACACAGCAGAGTAACCCGTGCAGACACACAGCAGAGTAACCCGTGCAGACACACAGCAGAGTAACCCGTGCAGACACACAGCAGAGTAACCCGTGCAGACACACAGCAGAGTAACCCGGGGAGACACACAGCAGAGTAACCCGTGCAGACACACAGCAGAGTAACCCGTGCAGACACACAGCAGAGTAACCCGTTTAGACACACAGCAGAGTAACCCGTGCAGACACACAGCAGGGTAACCCGTGCACACACACAGCAGAGTAACCCGGGGAGACACACAGCAGAGTAACCCGTGCAGACACACAGCAGAGTAACCCGTGCAGACACACAGCAGAGTAACCCGTGTAGACACACAGCAGAGTAACCCGGGGAGACACACAGCAGAGTAACCCGTGCAGACACACAGCAGAGTAACCCGTGCAGACACACAGCAGAGTAACCCGTGCAGACACACAGCAGAGTAACCCGTGCAGACACACAGCAGAGTAACCCGGGGAGACACACAGCAGAGTAACCCGTGCAGACACACAGCAGAGTAACCCGGGGAGACAGACAGCAGAGTAACCCGTGCAGACACACAGCAGAGTAACCCGTGCAGACACAGCAGAGTAACCCGTGCAGACACAGCAGAGTAACCCGTGCAGACACACAGCAGAGTAACCCGTGCAGACACACAGCAGAGTAACCCGTGCAGACACACAGCAGAGTAACCCGTGCAGACACACAGCAGAGTAACCCGGGGAGACACACAGCAGAGTAACCCGTGCAGACACACAGCAGAGTAACCCGTGCAGACACAGCAGAGTAACCCGGGGAGACACACAGCAGAGTAACCCGAGCAGACACAGCAGAGTAACCCGGGGAGACACACAGCAGAGTAACCCGTGCAGACACACAGCAGAGTAACCCGTGCAGACACACAGCAGAGTAACCCGTGCAGACACACAGCAGAGTAACCCGGGGAGACACACAGCAGAGTAACCCGTGCAGACACACAGCAGAGTAACCCGTGCAGACACACAGCAGTGTAACCCGTGCAGACACACAGCAGAGTAACCCGTGCAGACACACAGCAGAGTAACCCGGGGAGACACACAGCAGAGTAACCCGTGCAGACACACAGCAGAGTAACCCGGGGAGACAGACAGCAGAGTAACCCGTGCAGACACACAGCAGAGTAACCCGTGCAGACACAGCAGAGTAACCCGTGCAGACACAGCAGAGTAAACCGTGCAGACACACAGCAGAGTAACCCGTGCAGACACACAGCAGAGTAACCCGTGCAGACACACAGCAGAGTAACCCGTGCAGACACACAGCAGAGTAACCCGGGGAGACACACAGCAGAGTAACCCGTGCAGACACACAGCAGAGTAACCCGTGCAGACACAGCAGAGTAACCCGTGCAGACACACAGCAGAGTAACCCGTGCCGACACAACAGAGTAACCCGGGGAGACACACAGCAGAGTAACCCGTGCAGACACACAGCAGAGTAACCCGTGCAGACACACAGCAGAGTAACCCGTGCAGACACAGCAGAGTAACCCGTGCAGACACACAGCAGAGTAACCCGTGCAGACACACAGCAGAGTAACCCGTGCAGACACACAGCAGAGTAACCCGTGCAGACACAGCAGAGTAACCCGTGCAGACACACAGCAGAGTAACCCGTGCAGACACACAGCAGAGTAACCCGTGCAGACACACAGCAGAGTAACCCGTGCAGACACACAGCAGAGTAACCCGTGCAGACACAGCAGAGTAACCCGTGCAGACACACAGCAGAGTAACCCGTGCAGACACACAGCAGAGTAACCCGTGCAGACACACAGCAGAGTAACCCGTGCAGACACACAGCAGAGTAACCCGTGCAGACACACAGCAGAATAACACGTGCAGACACACAGCAGAGTAACACGTGCAGACACAGCAGAGTAACCCGTGCAGACACACAGCAGAGTAACCCGGGGAGACACACAGCAGAGTAACCCGGGGAGACACACAGCAGAGTAACCCGTGCAGACACACAGCAGAGTAACCCGTGCAGACACACAGCAGAGTAACCCGTGCAGACACACAGCAGAGTAACCCGTGCAGACACACAGCAGAGTAACCCGTGCAGACACACAGCAGAGTAACCCTTGCAGACACACAGCAGAGTAACACGTGCAGAAACACAGCAGAGTAACACGTGCAGACACAGCAGAGTAACCCGTGCAGACACACAGCAGAGTAACCCGTGCAGACACACAGCAGAGTAACCCGGGGAGACACACAGCAGAGTAACCCGTGCAGACACACAGCAGAGTAACCCGTGCAGACACACAGCAGAGTAACCCGTGCAGACACACAGCAGAGTAACCCGTGCAGACACACAGCAGAGTAACCCGGGGAGACACACAGCAGAGTAACCCGTGCAGACACACAGCAGAGTAACCCGTGCAGACACACAGCAGAGTAACCCGTGCAGACACACAGCAGAGTAACCCGTGCAGACACACAGCAGAGTAACCCGTGCAGACACACAGCAGAGTAACCCGTGCAGACACACAGCAGAGTAACCCGGGGAGACACACAGCAGAGTAACCCGTGCAGACACACAGCAGAGTAACCCGTGCAGACACACAGCAGAGTAACCCGTTTAGACACACAGCAGAGTAACCCGTGCAGACACACAGCAGAGTAACCCGTGCACACACACAGCAGAGTAACCCGGGGAGACACACAGCAGAGTAACCCGTGCAGACACACAGCAGAGTAACCCGTGCAGACACACAGCAGAGTAACCCGTGAAGACACACAGCAGAGTAACCCGGGGAGACACACAGCAGAGTAACCCGTGCAGACACACAGCAGAGTAACCCGTGCAGACACACAGCAGAGTAACCCGTGCAGACACACAGCAGAGTAACCCGTGCAGACACACAGCAGAGTAACCCGGGGAGACACACAGCAGAGTAACCCGTGCAGACACACAGCACAGTAACCCGGGGAGACAGACAGCAGAGTAACCCGTGCAGACACACAGCAGAGTAACCCGTGCAGACACAGCAGAGTAACCCGTGCAGACACAGCAGAGTAACCCGTGCAGACACACAGCAGAGTAACCCGTGCAGACACACAGCAGAGTAACCCGTGCAGACACACAGCAGAGTAACCCGTGCAGACACACAGCAGAGTAACCCGGGGAGACACACAGCAGAGTAACCCGTGCAGACACACAGCAGAGTAACCCGTGCAGACACAGCAGAGTAACCCGGGGAGACACACAGCAGAGTAACCCGAGCAGACACAGCAGAGTAACCCGGGGAGACACACAGCAGAGTAACCCGTGCAGACACACAGCAGAGTAACCCGTGCAGACACACAGCAGAGTAACCCGTGCAGACACACAGCAGAGTAACCCGGGGAGACACACAGCAGAGTAACCCGTGCAGACACACAGCAGAGTAACCCGTGCAGACACACAGCAGTGTAACCCGTGCAGACACACAGCAGAGTAACCCGTGCAGACACACAGCAGAGTAACCCGGGGAGACACACAGCAGAGTAACCCGTGCAGACACACAGCAGAGTAACCCGGGGAGACAGACAGCAGAGTAACCCGTGCAGACACACAGCAGAGTAACCCGTGCAGACACAGCAGAGTAACCCGTGCAGACACAGCAGAGTAACCCGTGCAGACACACAGCAGAGTAACCCGTGCAGACACACAGCAGAGTAACCCGTGCAGACACACAGCAGAGTAACCCGTGCAGACACACAGCAGAGTAACCCGGGGAGACACACAGCAGAGTAACCCGTGCAGACACACAGCAGAGTAACCCGTGCAGACACAGCAGAGTAACCCGTGCAGACACACAGCAGAGTAACCCGTGCAGACACAACAGAGTAACCCGGGGAGACACACAGCAGAGTAACCCGTGCAGACACACAGCAGAGTAACCCGTGCAGACACACAGCAGAGTAACCCGTGCAGACACAGCAGAGTAACCCGTGCAGACACACAGCAGAGTAACCCGTGCAGACACACAGCAGAGTAACCCGTGCAGACACACAGCAGAGTAACCCGTGCAGACACAGCAGAGTAACCCGTGCAGACACACAGCAGAGTAACCCGTGCAGACACACAGCAGAGTAACCCGTGCAGACACACAGCAGAGTAACCCGTGCAGACACACAGCAGAGTAACCCGTGCAGACACAGCAGAGTAACCCGTGCAGACACACAGCAGAGTAACCCGTGCAGACACACAGCAGAGTAACCCGTGCAGACACACAGCAGAGTAACCCGTGCAGACACACAGCAGAGTAACCCGTGCAGACACACAGCAGAGTAACACGTGCAGACACACAGCAGAGTAACACGTGCAGACACAGCAGAGTAACCCGTGCAGACACACAGCAGAGTAACCCGGGGAGACACACAGCAGAGTAACCCGGGGAGACACACAGCAGAGTAACCCGTGCAGACACACAGCAGAGTAACCCGTGCAGACACACAGCAGAGTAACCCGTGCAGACACACAGCAGAGTAACCCGTGCAGACACACAGCAGAGTAACCCGTGCAGACACACAGCAGAGTAACCCTTGTAGACACACAGCAGAGTAACACGTGCAGAAACACAGCAGAGTAACACGTGCAGACACAGCAGAGTAACCCGTGCAGACACACAGCAGAGTAACCCGTGCAGACACACAGCAGAGTAACCCGGGGAGACACACAGCAGAGTAACCCGTGCAGACACACAGCAGAGTAACCCGTGCAGACACACAGCAGAGTAACCCGTGCAGACACACAGCAGAGTAACCCGTGCAGACACACAGCAGAGTAACCCGGGGAGACACACAGCAGAGTAACCCGTGCAGACACACAGCAGAGTAACCCGTGCAGACACACAGCAGAGTAACCCAGCAGACACACAGCAGAGTAACCCGGGGAGACACACAGCAGAGTAACCCGTGCAGACACACAGCAGAGTAACCCGTGCAGACACACAGCAGAGTAACCCGTGCAGACACACAGCAGAGTAACCCGTGCAGACACACAGCAGAGTAACCCGGGGAGACACACAGCAGAGTAACCCGTGCAGACACACAGCAGAGTAACCCGGGGAGACACACATCAAAGTAACCCGTGCAGACACACAGCAGAGTAACCCGTGCAGACACAGCAGAGTAACCCGTGCAGACACAGCAGAGTAACCCGTGCAGACACACAGCAGAGTAACCCGTGCAGACACACAGAAGAGTAACCCGTGCAGACACACAGCAGAGTAACCCGTGCAGACACACAGCAGAGTAACCCGTGCAGACACACAGCAGAGTAACCCGTGCAGACACACAGCAGAGTAACCCGTGCAGACACAGCAGAGTAACCCGTGCAGACACACAGCAGAGTAACCCGGGGAGACACACAGCAGAGTAACCCGTGCAGACACACAGCAGAGTAACCCGTGCAGACACACAGCAGAGTAACCCGTGCAGACACACAGCAGAGTAACCCGGGGAGACACACAGCAGAGTAACCCGTGCAGACACACAGCAGAGTAACCCGTGCAGACACAGCAGAGTAACCCGGGGAGACACACAGCAGAGTAACCCGGGGAGACACACAGCAGAGTAACCCGTGCAGACACACAGCAGAGTAACCCGTGCAGACACACAGCAGAGTAACCCGTTTAGACACACAGCAGAGTAACCCGTGCAGACACACAGCAGAGTAACCCGTGCACACACACAGCAGAGTAACCCGGGGAGACACACAGCAGAGTAACCCGTGCAGACACACAGCAGAGTAACCCGTGCAGACACACAGCAGAGTAACCCGTGAAGACACACAGCAGAGTAACCCGGGGAGACACACAGCAGAGTAACCCGTGCAGACACACAGCAGAGTAACCCGTGCAGACACACAGCAGAGTAACCCGTGCAGACACACAGCAGAGTAACCCGTGCAGACACACAGCAGAGTAACCCGGGGAGACACACAGCAGAGTAACCCGTGCAGACACACAGCACAGTAACCCGGGGAGACAGACAGCAGAGTAACCCGTGCAGACACACAGCAGAGTAACCCGTGCAGACACAGCAGAGTAACCCGTGCAGACACAGCAGAGTAACCCGTGCAGACACACAGCAGAGTAACCCGTGCAGACACACAGCAGAGTAACCCGTGCAGACACACAGCAGAGTAACCCGTGCAGACACACAGCAGAGTAACCCGGGGAGACACACAGCAGAGTAACCCGTGCAGACACACAGCAGAGTAACCCGTGCAGACACAGCAGAGTAACCCGGGGAGACACACAGCAGAGTAACCCGAGCAGACACAGCAGAGTAACCCGGGGAGACACACAGCAGAGTAACCCGTGCAGACACACAGCAGAGTAACCCGTGCAGACACACAGCAGAGTAACCCGTGCAGACACACAGCAGAGTAACCCGGGGAGACACACAGCAGAGTAACCCATGCAGACACACAGCAGAGTAACCCGTGCAGACACACAGCAGTGTAACCCGTGCAGACACACAGCAGAGTAACCCGTGCAGACACACAGCAGAGTAACCCGGGGAGACACACAGCATAGTAACCCGTGCAGACACACAGCAGAGTAACCCGGGGAGACAGACAGCAGAGTAACCCGTGCAGACACACAGCAGAGTAACCCGTGCAGACACAGCAGAGTAACCCGTGCAGACACAGCAGAGTAACCCGTGCAGACACACAGCAGAGTAACCCGTGCAGACACACAGCAGAGTAACCCGTGCAGACACACAGCAGAGTAACCCGTGCAGACACACAGCAGAGTAACCCGGGGAGACACACAGCAGAGTAACCCGTGCAGACACACAGCAGAGTAACCCGTGCAGACACAGCAGAGTAACCCGTGCAGACACACAGCAGAGTAACCCGTGCAGACACAACAGAGTAACCCGGGGAGACACACAGCAGAGTAACCCGTGCAGACACACAGCAGAGTAACCCGTGCAGACACACAGCAGAGTAACCCGTGCAGACACAGCAGAGTAACCCGTGCAGACACACAGCAGAGTAACCCGTGCAGACACACAGCAGAGTAACCCGTGCAGACACACAGCAGAGTAACCCGTGCAGACACAGCAGAGTAACCCGTGCAGACACACAGCAGAGTAACCCGTGCAGACACACAGCAGAGTAACCCGTGCAGACACACAGCAGAGTAACCCGTGCAGACACACAGCAGAGTAACCCGTGCAGACACAGCAGAGTAACCCGTGCAGACACACAGCAGAGTAACCCGTGCAGACACACAGCAGAGTAACCCGTGCAGACACACAGCAGAGTAACCCGTGCAGACACACAGCAGAGTAACCCGTGCAGACACACAGCAGAGTAACACGTGCAGACACACAGCAGAGTAACACGTGCAGACACAGCAGAGTAACCCGTGCAGACACACAGCAGAGTAACCCGGGGAGACACACAGCAGAGTAACCCGGGGAGACACACAGCAGAGTAACCCGTGCAGACACACAGCAGAGTAACCCGTGCAGACACACAGCAGAGTAACCCGTGCAGACACACAGCAGAGTAACCCGTGCAGACACACAGCAGAGTAACCCGTGCAGACACACAGCAGAGTAACCCTTGCAGACACACAGCAGAGTAACACGTGCAGAAACACAGCAGAGTAACACGTGCAGACACAGCAGAGTAACCCGTGCAGACACACAGCAGAGTAACCCGTGCAGACACACAGCAGAGTAACCCGGGGAGACACACAGCAGAGTAACCCGTGCAGACACACAGCAGAGTAACCCGTGCAGACACACAGCAGAGTAACCCGTGCAGACACACAGCAGAGTAACCCGTGCAGACACACAGCAGAGTAACCCGGGGAGACACACAGCAGAGTAACCCGTGCAGACACACAGCAGAGTAACCCGTGCAGACACACAGCAGAGTAACCCGTGCAGACACACAGCAGAGTAACCCGGGGAGACACACAGCAGAGTAACCCGTGCAGACACACAGCAGAGTAACCCGTGCAGACACACAGCAGAGTAACCCGTGCAGACACACAGCAGAGTAACCCGTGCAGACACACAGCAGAGTAACCCGGGAGACACACAGCAGAGTAACCCGTGCAGACACACAGCAGAGTAACCCGGGGAGACACACATCAAAGTAACCCGTGCAGACACACAGCAGAGTAACCCGTGCAGACACAGCAGAGTAACCCGTGCAGACACAGCAGAGTAACCCGTGCAGACACACAGCAGAGTAACCCGTGCAGACACACAGAAGAGTAACCCGTGCAGACACACAGCAGAGTAACCCGTGCAGACACACAGCAGAGTAACCCGTGCAGACACACAGCAGAGTAACCCGTGCAGACACACAGCAGAGTAACCCGTGCAGACACAGCAGAGTAACCCGTGCAGACACACAGCAGAGTAACCCGGGGAGACACACAGCAGAGTAACCCGTGCAGACACACAGCAGAGTAACCCGTGCAGACACAGCAGAGTAACCCGTGCAGACACACAGCAGAGTAACCCGTGCAGACACAACAGAGTAACCCGGGGAGAAACACAGCAGAGTAACCCGTGCAGACACACAGCAGAGTAACCCGTGCAGACACACAGCAGAGTAACCCGTGCAGACACACAGCAGAGTAACCCGTGCAGACACACAGCAGAGTAACCCGTGCAGACACAGCAGAGTAACCCGGGGAGACACACAGCAGAGTAACCCGGGGAGACACACAGCAGAGTAACCCGTGCAGACACACAGCAGAGTAACCCGTGCAGACACACAGCAGAGTAACCCGTGCAGACACACAGCAGAGTAACCCGTGCAGACACACAGCAGAGTAACCCGTGCAGACACACAGCAGAGTAACCCGTGGAGACACACAGCAGAGTAACCCGTGCAGACACACAGCAGAGTAACCCGTGCAGACACACAGCAGAGTAACCCGTACAGACACACAGCAGAGTAACCCGTGCAGACACACAGCAGAGTAACCCGTGCAGACACACAGCAGAGTAACCCGTGCAGACACACAGCAGAGTAACCCGTGCAGACACACAGCAGAGTAACCCGTGCAGACACACAGCAGAGTAACCCGTGCAGACACAGCAGAGTAACCCGTGCAGACACAGCAGAGTAACCCGTGCAGACACACAGCAGAGTAACCCGTGCAGACACACAGCAGAGTAACCCGTGCAGACACACAGCAGAGTAACCCTGCAGACACACAGCAGAGTAACCCGTGCAGACACACAGCAGAGTAACCCGTGCAGACACACAGCAGAGTAACCCGTGCAGACACACAGCAGAGTAACACGTGCAGACACACAGCAGAGTAACCCGTGCAGACACACAGCAGAGTAACCCGTGCAGACACACAGCAGAGTAACCCGTGCAGACACACAGCAGAGTAACCCCTGCAGACACACTGCAGAGTCACCCGTGCAGACACAGCAGAGTAACCCGGGGAGACACACAGCAGAGTAACCCGTGCAGACACACAGCAGAGTAACCCGTGCAGACACACAGCAGAGTAACCCGTGCAGACACACAGCAGAGTAACCCGTGCAGACACACAGCAGAGTAACCCGTGCAGACACAGCAGAGTAACCCGGGGAGACACACAGCAGAGTAACCCGTGCAGACACACAGCAGAGTAACCCGTGCAGACACACAGCAGAGTAACCCGTGCAGACACACAGCAGAGTAACCCGTGCAGACACACAGCAGAGTAACCCGTGCAGACACACAGCAGAGTAACCCGTGCAGACACACAGCAGAGTAACCCGTGCAGACACACAGCAGAGTAACCCGTGCAGACACACAGCAGAGTAACCCGTGCAGACACACAGCAGAGTAACCCGTGCAGACACACAGCACAGTAACCCGAGCAGACACACAGCAGAGTAACCCGTGCAGACACACAGCAAAGTAACCCTTGCAGACACACAGCAGAGTAACCCGTGCAGACACACAGCAGAGTAACCCGTGCAGACACACAGCAGAGTAACCCGTGCAGACACACAGCAGAGTAACCCGTGCAGACACAGCAGAGTAACCCGTGCAGACACAGCAGAGTAACCCAGGGAGACACACAGCAGAGTAACCCGTGCAGACACAGCAGAGTAACCCGGGGAGACACACAGCAGAGTAACCCGTGCAGACACACAGCAGAGTAACCCGTGCAGACACACAGCAGAGTAACCCGTGCAGACACACAGCAGAGTAACCCGTGCAGACACACAGCAGAGTAACCCGTGCAGACACAGCAGAGTAACCCGGGGAGACACACAGCAGAGTAACCCGTGCAGACACACAGCAGAGTAACCCGTGCAGACACACAGCAGAGTAACCCGTGGAGACACACAGCAGAGTAACCCGTGCAGACACACAGCAGAGTAACCCGTGCAGACACACAGCAGAGTAACCCGTGCAGACACACAGCAGAGTAACCCGTGCAGACACACAGCAGAGTAACCCGTGCAGACACACAGCAGAGTAACCCGGGGAGACACACAGCAGAGTAACCCGTGCAGACACACAGCAGAGTAACCCGTGCAGACACAGCAGAGTAACCCGTGCAGACACAGCAGAGTAACCCGGGGAGACACACAGCAGAGTAACCCGTGCAGACACAGCAGAGTAACCCGAGGAGACACACAGCAGAGTAACCCGTGCAGACACACAGCAGAGTAACCCGTGCAGACACACAGCAGAGTAACCCGTGCAGACACACAGCAGAGTAACCCGTGCAGACACACAGCAGAGTAACCCGTGCAGACACAGCAGAGTAACCCGGGGAGACACACAGCAGAGTAACCCGTGCAGACACACAGCAGAGTAACCCGTGCAGACACACAGCAGAGTAACCCGTGCAGACACACAGCAGAGTAACCCGTGCAGACACACAGCAGAGTAACCCGTGCAGACACACAGCAGAGTAACCCGTGCAGACACACAGCAGAGTAACCCGTGCAGACACACAGCAGAGTAACCCGGGGAGACACACAGCAGAGTAACCCGTGCAGACACACAGCAGAGTAACCCGTGCAGACACACAGCAGAGTAACCCGTTTAGACACACAGCAGAGTAACCCGTGCAGACACACAGCAGAGTAACCCGTGCAGACACACAGCAGAGTAACCCGGGGAGACACACAGCAGAGTAACCCGTGCAGACACACAGCAGAGTAACCCGTGCAGACACACAGCAGAGTAACCCGTGAAGACACACAGCAGAGTAACCCGGGGAGACACACAGCAGAGTAACCCGTGCAGACACACAGCAGAGTAACCCGTGCAGACACACAGCAGAGTAACCCGTGCAGACACACAGCAGAGTAACCCGTGCAGACACACAGCAGAGTAACCCGGGGAGACACACAGCAGAGTAACCCGTGCAGACACACAGCAGAGTAACCCGGGGAGACAGACAGCAGAGTAACCCGTGCAGACACACAGCAGAGTAACCCGTGCAGACACAGCAGAGTAACCCGTGCAGACACAGCAGAGTAACCCGTGCAGACACACAGCAGAGTAACCCGTGCAGACACACAGCAGAGTAACCCGTGCAGACACACAGCAGAGTAACCCGTGCAGACACACAGCAGAGTAACCCGGGGAGACACACAGCAGAGTAACCCGTGCAGACACACAGCAGATTAACCCGTGCAGACACAGCAGAGTAACCCGGGGAGACACACAGCAGAGTAACCCGTGCAGACACAGCAGAGTAACCCGGGGAGACACACAGCAGAGTAACCCGTGCAGACACACAGCAGAGTAACCCGTGCAGACACACAGCAGAGTAACCCGTGCAAACACACAGCAGAGTAACCCGGGGAGACACACAGCAGAGTAACCCGTGCAGACACACAGCAGAGTAACCCGGGGAGACACACAGCAGTGTAACCCGTGCAGACACACAGCAGAGTAACCCGTGAAGACACACAGCAGAGTAACCCGGGGAGACACACAGCAGAGTAACCCGTGCAGACACACAGCAGAGTAACCCGGGGAGACAGACAGCAGAGTAACCCGTGCAGACACACAGCAGAGTAACCCGTGCAGACACAGCAGAGTAACCCGTGCAGACACAGCAGAGTAACCCGTGCAGACACACAGCAGAGTAACCCGTGCAGACACACAGCAGAGTAACCCGTGCAGACACACAGCAGAGTAACCCGTGCAGACACACAGCAGAGTAACCCGGGGAGACACACAGCAGAGTAACCCGTGCAGACACACAGCAGAGTAACCCGTGCAGACACAGCAGAGTAACCCGTGCAGACACACAGCAGAGTAACCCGTGCAGACACAACAGAGTAACCCGGGGAGACACACAGCAGAGTAACCCGTGCAGACACACAGCAAAGTAACCCGTGCAGACACACAGCAGAGTAACCCGTGCAGACACAGCAGAGTAACCCGTGCAGACACACAGCAGAGTAACCCGTGCAGACACACAGCAGAGTAACCCGTGCAGACACACAGCAGAGTAACCCGTGCAGACACAGCAGAGTAACCCGTGCAGACACACAGCAGAGTAACCCGTGCAGACACACAGCAGAGTAACCCGTGCAGACACACAGCAGAGTAACCCGTGCAGACACACAGCAGAGTAACCCGTGCAGACACAGCAGAGTAACCCGTGCAGACACACAGCAGAGTAACCCGTGCAGACACACAGCAGAGTAACCCGTGCAGACACACAGCAGAGTAACCCGTGCAGACACACAGCAGAGTAACCCGTGCAGACACACAGCAGAGTAACACGTGCAGACACACAGCAGAGTAACACGTGCAGACACAGCAGAGTAACCCGTGCAGACACACAGCAGAGTAACCCGGGGAGACACACAGCAGAGTAACCCGGGGAGACACACAGCAGAGTAACCCGTGCAGACACACAGCAGAGTAATCCGTGCAGACACACAGCAGAGTAACCCGTGCAGACACACAGCAGAGTAACCCGTGCAGACACACAGCAGAGTAACCCGTGCAGACACACAGCAGAGTAACCCTTGCAGACACACAGCAGAGTAACACGTGCAGAAACACAGCAGAGTAACACGTGCAGACACAGCAGAGTAACCCGTGCAGACACACAGCAGAGTAACCCGTGCAGACACACAGCAGAGTAATCCGGGGAGACACACAGCAGAGTAACCCGTGCAGACACACAGCAGAGTAACCCGTGCAGACACACAGCAGAGTAACCCGTGCAGACACACAGCAGAGTAACCCGTGCAGACACACAGCAGAGTAACCCGGGGAGACACACAGCAGAGTAACCCGTGCAGACACACAGCAGAGTAACCCGTGCAGACACACAGCAGAGTAACCCGTGCAGACACACAGCAGAGTAACCCGGGGAGACACACAGCAGAGTAACCCGTGCAGACACACAGCAGAGTAACCCGTGCAGACACACAGCAGAGTAACCCGTGCAGACACACAGCAGAGTAACCCGTGCAGACACACAGCAGAGTAACCCGGGCAGACACACAGCAGAGTAACCCGTGCAGACACACAGCAGAGTAACCCGGGGAGACACACATCAAAGTAACCCGTGCAGACACACAGCAGAGTAACCCGTGCAGACACACAGCAGAGTAACCCGTGCAGACACACAGCAGAGTAACCCGTGCAGACACACAGCAGAGTAACCCGTGCAGACACACAGCAGAGTAACCCGGGGAGACACACAGCAGAGTAACCCGTGCAGACACACAGCAGAGTAACCCGGGGAGACACACAGCAGAGTAACCCGTGCAGACACACAGCAGAGTAACCCGTGCAGACACAGCAGAGTAACCCGTGCAGACACACAGCAGAGTAACCCGTGCAGACACAACAGAGTAACCCGGGGAGAAACACAGCAGAGTAACCCGTGCAGACACACAGCAGAGTAACCCGTGCAGACACACAGCAGAGTAACCCGTGCAGACACACAGCAGAGTAACCCGTGCAGACACACAGCAGAGTAACCCGTGCAGACACAGCAGAGTAACCCGGGGAGACACACAGCAGAGTAACCCGGGGAGACACACAGCAGAGTAACCCGTGCAGACACAGCAGAGTAACCCGTGCAGACACACAGCAGAGTAACCCGTGCAGACACACAGCAGAGTAACCCGTGCAGACACACAGCAGAGTAACCCGTGCAGACACACAGCAGAGTAACCCGTGGAGACACACAGCAGAGTAACCCGTGCAGACACACAGCAGAGTAACCCGTGCAGACACACAGCAGAGTAACCCGTACAGACACACAGCAGAGTAACCCGTGCAGACACACAGCAGAGTAACCCGTGCAGACACACAGCAGAGTAACCCGTGCAGACACACAGCAGAGTAACCCGTGCAGACACACAGCAGAGTAACCCGTGCAGACACACAGCAGAGTAACCCGTGCAGACACAGCAGAGTAACCCGTGCAGACACAGCAGAGTAACCCGTGCAGACACACAGCAGAGTAACCCGTGCAGACACACAGCAGAGTAACCCGTGCAGACACACAGCAGAGTAACCCCTGCAGACACACAGCAGAGTAACCCGTGCAGACACACAGCAGAGTAACCCGTGCAGACACACAGCAGAGTAACCCGTGCAGACACACAGCAGAGTAACACGTGCAGACACACAGCAGAGTAACACGTGCAGACACAGCAGAGTAACCCGTGCAGACACACAGCAGAGTAACCCGGGGAGACACACAGCAGAGTAACCCGGGGAGACACACAGCAGAGTAACCCGTGCAGACACACAGCAGAGTAACCCGTGCAGACACACAGCAGAGTAACCCGTGCAGACACACAGCAGAGTAACCCGTGCAGACACACAGCAGAGTAACCCGTGCAGACACACAGCAGAGTAACCCGTGCAGACACACAGCAGAGTAACCCGTGCAGACACACAGCAGAGTAACCCGTGCAGACACACAGCAGAGTAACCCGTGCAGACACACAGCAGAGTAACCCGGGCAGACACACAGCAGAGTAACCCGTGCAGACACACAGCAGAGTAACCCGTGCAGACACACAGCAGAGTAACCCGTGCAGACACACAGCAGAGTAACCCGTGCAGACACACTGCAGAGTAACCCGTGCAGACACACAGCAGAGTAACCCGTGCAGACACACAGCAGAGTAACCCGTGCAGACACACAGCAGAGTAACCCGTGCAGACACACAGCAGAGTAACCCGTGCAGACACACAGCAGAGTAACCCGTGCAGACACACAGCAGAGTAACCCGTGCAGACACAGCAGAGTAACCCGGGGAGACACACAGCAGAGTAACCCGTGCAGACACAGCAGAGTAACCCGGGGAGACACACAGCAGAGTAACCCGTGCAGACACACAGCAGAGTAACCCGTGCAGACACACAGCAGAGTAACCCGTGCAGACACACAGCAGAGTAACCCGTGCAGACACACAGCAGAGGAACCCGTGCAGACACAGCAGAGTAACCCGGGGACACACAGCAGAGTAACCCGTGCAGACACACAGCAGAGTAACCCGTGCAGACACACAGCAGAGTAACCCGTGCAGACACACAGCAGAGTAACCCGTGCAGACACACAGCAGAGTAACCCGTGCAGACACACAGCAGAGTAACCCGTGCAGACACACAGCAGAGTAACCCGTGCAGACACACAGCAGAGTAACCCGTGCAGACACACAGCAGAGTAACCCGTGCAGACACACAGCAGAGTAACCCGTGCAGACACACAGCAGAGTAACCCGTGCAGACACACAGCAGAGTAACCCGTGCAGACACACAGCAGAGTAACCCGTGCAGACACACAGCGGAGTAACACGTGCAGACACACAGCAGAGTAACCCGTGCAGACACAGCAGAGTAACCCGTGCAGACACAGCAGAGTAACCCGTGCAGACACACAGCAGAGTAACCCGTGCAGACACACAGCAGAGTAACCCGTGCAGACACACAGCAGAGTAACCCGTGCAGACACACAGCAGAGTAACCCGGGGAGACACACAGCAGAGTAACCCGTGCAGACACACAGCAGAGTAACCCGTGCAGACACAGCAGAGTAACCCGTGCAGACACACAGCAGAGTAACCCGTGCAGACACAACAGAGTAACCCGGGGAGACACACAGCAGAGTAACCCGTGCAGACACACAGCAGAGTAACCCGTGCAGACACACAGCAGAGTAACCCGTGCAGACACAGCAGAGTAACCCGTGCAGACACACAGCAGAGTAACCCGTGCAGACACACAGCAGAGTAACCCGTGCAGACACACAGCAGAGTAACACGTGCAGACACAGCAGAGTAACCCGTGCAGACACACAGCAGAGTAACCCGTGCAGACACACAGCAGAGTAACCCGTGCAGACACACAGCAGAGTAACCCGTGCAGACACACAGCAGAGTAACCCGTGCAGACACAGCAGAGTAACCCGTGCAGACACACAGCAGAGTAACCCGTGCAGACACACAGCAGAGTAACCCGTGCAGACACACAGCAGAGTAACCCGTGCAGACACACAGCAGAGTAACCCGTGCAGACACACAGCAGAGTAACACGTGCAGACACACAGCAGAGTAACACGTGCAGACACAGCAGAGTAACCCGTGCAGACACACAGCAGAGTAACCCGGGGAGACACACAGCAGAGTAACCCGGGCAGACACACAGCAGAGTAACCCGTGCAGACACACAGCAGAGTAACCCGTGCAGACACACAGCAGAGTAACCCGTGCAGACACACAGCAGAGTAACCCGTGCAGACACACAGCAGAGTAACCCGTGCAGACACACAGCAGAGTAACCCGGGCAGACACACAGCAGAGTAACCCGTGCAGACACACAGCAGAGTAACCCGTGCAGACACACAGCAGAGTAACCCGTGCAGACACACAGCAGAGTAACCCGTGCAGACACACAGCAGAGTAACCCGGGCAGACACACAGCAGAGTAACCCGTGCAGACACACAGCAGAGTAACCCGGGGAGACACACATCAAAGTAACCCGTGCAGACACACAGCAGAGTAACCCGTGCAGACACAGCAGAGTAACCCGTGCAGACACAGCAGAGTAACCCGTGCAGACACACAGCAGAGTAACCCGTGCAGACACACAGCAGAGTAACCCGTGCAGACACACAGCAGAGTAACCCGTGCAGACACACAGCAGAGTAACCCGGGCAGACACACAGCAGAGTAACCCGTGCAGACACACAGCAGAGTAACCCGTGCAGACACACAGCAGAGTAACCCGTGCAGACACACAGCAGAGTAACCCGTGCAGACACACAGCAGAGTAACCCGGGGAGACACACAGCAGAGTAACCCGTGCAGACACACAGCAGAGTAACCCGTGCAGACACACAGCAGAGTAACCCGTGCAGACACACAGCAGAGTAACCCGTGCAGACACACAGCAGAGTAACCCGTGCAGACACAGCAGAGTAACCCGGGGAGACACACAGCAGAGTAACCCGGGGAGACACACAGCAGAGTAACCCGTGCAGACACACAGCAGAGTAACCCGTGCAGACACACAGCAGAGTAACCCGTGCAGACACACAGCAGAGTAACCCGTGCAGACACACAGCAGAGTAACCCGTGCAGACACACAGCAGAGTAACCCGTGCAGACACACAGCAGAGTAACCCGTGCAGACACACAGCAGAGTAACCCGTGCAGACACACAGCAGAGTAACCCGTGCAGACACACAGCAGAGTAACCCGTGCAGACACACAGCAGAGTAACCCGTGCAGACACACAGCAGAGTAACCCGTGCAGACACACAGCAGAGTAACCCGTGCAGACACACAGCAGAGTAACCCGTGCAGACACACAGCAGAGTAACCCGTGCAGACACAGCAGAGTAACCCGTGCAGACACAGCAGAGTAACCCGTGCAGACACACAGCAGAGTAACCCGTGCAGACACACAGCAGAGTAACCCGTGCAGACACACAGCAGAGTAACCCGTGCAGACACACAGCAGAGTAACCCGTGCAGACACACAGCAGAGTAACCCGTGCAGACACACAGCAGAGTAACCCGTGCAGACACACAGCAGAGTAACCCGTGCAGACACACAGCAGAGTAACCCGTGCAGACACACAGCAGAGTAACCCGTGCAGACACACAGCAGAGTAACCCGGGCAGACACACAGCAGAGTAACCCGGGAGACACACAGCAGAGTAACCCGTGCAGACACACAGCAGAGTAACCCGTGCAGACACACAGCAGAGTAACCCGTGCAGACACACAGCAGAGTAACCCGTGCAGACACACAGCAGAGTAACCCGTGCAGACACACAGCAGAGTAACCCGTGCAGACACACAGCAGAGTAACCCGTGCAGACACACAGCAGAGTAACCCGTGCAGACACACAGCAGAGTAACCCGTGCAGACACACAGCAGAGTAACCCGTGCAGACACACAGCAGAGTAACCCGTGCAGACACACAGCAGAGACACCACAACAGCAGAGTAACCCGTGCAGACACACAGCAGAGTAACCCGTGCAGACACACAGCAGAGTAACCCGTGCAGACACAGCAGAGTAACCCGGGGAGACACACAGCAGAGTAACCCGTGCAGACACAGCAGAGTAACCCGGGCAGACACACAGCAGAGTAACCCGTGCAGACACACAGCAGAGTAACCCGTGCAGACACACAGCAGAGTAACCCGTGCAGACACACAGCAGAGTAACCCGTGCAGACACACAGCAGAGTAACCCGTGCAGACACAGCAGAGTAACCCGGGGAGACACACAGCAGAGTAACCCGTGCAGACACACAGCAGAGTAACCCGTGCAGACACACAGCAGAGTAACCCGTGCAGACACACAGCAGAGTAACCCGTGCAGACACACAGCAGAGTAACCCGTGCAGACACACAGCAGAGTAACCCGTGCAGACACACAGCAGAGTAACCCGTGCAGACACACAGCAGAGTAACCCGTGCAGACACACAGCAGAGTAACCCGTGCAGACACACAGCAGAGTAACCCGTGCAGACACACAGCAGAGTAACCCGTGCAGACACACAGCAGAGTAACCCGTGCAGACACACAGCAGAGTAACCCGTGCAGACACACAGCAGAGTAACCCGTGCAGACACACAGCAGAGTAACCCGTGCAGACACACAGCAGAGTAACCCGTGCAGACACACAGCAGAGTAACCCGTGCAGACACACAGCAGAGTAACCCGTGCAGACACACAGCAGAGTAACCCGTGCAGACACACAGCAGAGTAACCCGTGCAGACACACAGCAGAGTAACCCGTGCAGACACACAGCAGAGTAACCCGTGCAGACACAGCAGAGTAACCCGTGCAGACACACAGCAGAGTAACCCGTGCAGACACAGCAGAGTAACCCGGGGAGACACACAGCAGAGTAACCCGTGCAGACACACAGCAGAGTAACCCGTGCAGACACACAGCAGAGTAACCCGTGCAGACACACAGCAGAGTAACCCGTGCAGACACACAGCAGAGTAACCCGTGCAGACACAGCAGAGTAACCCGGGAGACACACAGCAGAGTAACCCGGGCAGACACACAGCAGAGTAACCCGTGCAGACACACAGCAGAGTAACCCGTGCAGACACACAGCAGAGTAACCCGTGCAGACACACAGCAGAGTAACCCGTGCAGACACACAGCAGAGTAACCCGTGCAGACACACAGCAGAGTAACCCGTGCAGACACACAGCAGAGTAACCCGTGCAGACACACAGCAGAGTAACCCGTGCAGACACACAGCAGAGTAACCCGTGCAGACACACAGCAGAGTAACCCGTGCAGACACACAGCAGAGTAACCCGTGCAGACACACAGCAGAGTAACCCGTGCAGACACACAGCAGAGTAACCCGTGCAGACACACAGCAGAGTAACCCGTGCAGACACACAGCAGAGTAACCCGTGCAGACACACAGCAGAGTAACCCGTGCAGACACACAGCAGAGTAACCCGTGCAGACACACAGCAGAGTAACCCGTGCAGACACACAGCAGAGTAACCCGTGCAGACACACAGCAGAGTAACCCGTGCAGACACACAGCAGAGTAACCCGTGCAGACACACAGCAGAGTAACCCGTGCAGACACAGCAGAGTAACCCGTGCAGACACACAGCAGAGTAACCCGTGCAGACACACAGCAGAGTAACCCGTGCAGACACACAGCAGAGTAACCCGTGCAGACACACAGCAGAGTAACCCGTGCAGACACACAGCAGAGTAACCCGTGCAGACACACAGCAGAGTAACCCGTGCAGACACACAGCAGAGTAACCCGTGCAGACACACAGCAGAGTAACCCGTGCAGACACAGCAGAGTAACCCGTGCAGACACACAGCAGAGTAACCCGGGCAGACACACAGCAGAGTAACCCGTGCAGACACACAGCAGAGTAACCCGTGCAGACACACAGCAGAGTAACCCGTGCAGACACACAGCAGAGTAACCCGTGCAGACACACAGCAGAGTAACCCGTGCAGACACACAGCAGAGTAACCCGTGCAGACACACAGCAGAGTAACCCGTGCAGACACACAGCAGAGTAACCCGTGCAGACACACAGCAGAGTAACACGTGCAGACACACAGCAGAGTAACCCGTGCAGACACACAGCAGAGTAACCCGTGCAGACACACAGCAGAGTAACCCGGGCAGACACACAGCAGAGTAACCCGTGCAGACACACAGCAGAGTAACCCGTGCAGACACACAGCAGAGTAACCCGTGCAGACACACAGCAGAGTAACCCGTGCAGACACACAGCAGAGTAACCCGTGCAGACACACAGCAGAGTAACCCGTGCAGACACACAGCAGAGTAACCCGTGCAGACACACAGCAGAGTAACCCGTGCAGACACACAGCAGAGTAACCCGGGGAGACACAGCAGAGTAACCCGTGCAGACACACAGCAGAGTAACCCGTGCAGACACACAGCAGAGTAACCCGTGCAGACACACAGCAGAGTAACCCGTGCAGACACACAGCAGAGTAACCCGTGCAGACACACAGCAGAGTAACCCGTGCAGACACACAGCAGAGTAACCCGTGCAGACACACAGCAGAGTAACCCGGGCAGACACACAGCAGAGTAACCCGTGCAGACACACAGCAGAGTAACCCGTGCAGACACACAGCAGAGTAACCCGTGCAGACACACAGCAGAGTAACCCGTGCAGACACACAGCAGAGTAACCCGGGCAGACACACAGCAGAGTAACCCGTGCAGACACACAGCAGAGTAACCCGTGCAGACACACAGCAGAGTAACCCGTGCAGACACACAGCAGAGTAACCCGTGCAGACACACAGCAGAGTAACCCGTGCAGACACACAGCAGAGTAACCCGGCAGACACACAGCAGAGTAACCCGTGCAGACACACAGCAGAGTAACCCGTGCAGACACACAGCAGAGTAACCCGTGCAGACACACAGCAGAGTAACCCGGGCAGACACACAGCAGAGTAACCCGTGCAGACACACAGCAGAGTAACCCGTGCAGACACACAGCAGAGTAACCCGTGCAGACACACAGCAGAGTAACCCGTGCAGACACACAGCAGAGTAACCCGTGCAGACACAGCAGAGTAACCCGTGCAGACACAGCAGAGTAACCCGTGCAGACACACAGCAGAGTAACCCGTGCAGACACACAGCAGAGTAACCCGTGCAGACACACAGCAGAGTAACCCGTGCAGACACAGCAGAGTAAACACACAGTAACAGACACAGCAGAGTAACCCGTGCAGACACACAGCAGAGTAACCCGTGCAGACACACAGCAGAGTAACCCGTGCAGACACACAGCAGAGTAACCCGTGCAGACACACAGCAGAGTAACCCGTGCAGACACACAGCAGAGTAACCCGTGCAGACACACAGCAGAGTAACCCGTGCAGACACACAGCAGAGTAACCCGTGCAGACACACAGCAGAGTAACCCGTGCAGACACACAGCAGAGTAACCCGTGCAGACACACAGCAGAGTAACCCGTGCAGACACACAGCAGAGTAACCCGTGCAGACACACAGCAGAGTAACCCGTGCAGACACACAGCAGAGTAACCCGTGCAGACACACAGCAGAGTAACCCACAGACACACAGCAGAGTAACCCGTGCAGACACACAGCAGAGTAACCCGTGCAGACACACAGCAGAGTAACCCGTGCAGACACACAGCAGAGTAACCCGTGCAGACACACAGCAGAGTAACCCGTGCAGACACACAGCGGAGTAACCCGTGCAGACACAGCAGAGTAACCCGTGCAGACACAGCAGAGTAACCCGTGCAGACACACAGCAGAGTAACCCGTGCAGACACACAGCAGAGTAACCCGTGCAGACACACAGCAGAGTAACCCGTGCAGACACACAGCAGAGTAACCCGTGCAGACACACAGCAGAGTAACCCGTGCAGACACACAGCAGAGTAACCCGTGCAGACACACAGCAGAGTAACCCGTGCAGACACACAGCAGAGTAACCCGTGCAGACACAGCAGAGTAACCCGTGCAGACACACAGCAGAGTAACCCGTGACACACAGCAGAGTAACCCGGGGACACACAGCAGAGTAACCCGTGCAGACACACAGCAGAGTAACCCGTGCAGACACACAGCAGAGTAACCCGTGCAGACACACAGCAGAGTAACCCGTGCAGACACACAGCAGAGTAACCCGTGCAGACACACAGCAGAGTAACCCGTGCAGACACACAGCAGAGTAACCCGTGCAGACACACAGCAGAGTAACCCGTGCAGACACAGCAGAGTAACCCGTGCAGACACACAGCAGAGTAACCCGTGCAGACACACAGCAGAGTAACCCGTGCAGACACACAGCAGAGTAACCCGTGCAGACACACAGCAGAGTAACCCGTGCAGACACACAGCAGAGTAACCCGTGCAGACACACAGCAGAGTAACCCGTGCAGACACACAGCAGAGTAACCCGGGGACACACAGCAGAGTAACCCGTGCAGACACACAGCAGAGTAACCCGTGCAGACACACAGCAGAGTAACCCGTGCAGACACACAGCAGAGTAACCCGTGGACACACAGCAGAGTAACCCGTGCAGACACACAGCAGAGTAACCCGTGCAGACACACAGCAGAGTAACCCGTGCAGACACACAGCAGAGTAACCCGTGCAGACACACAGCAGAGTAACCCGTGCAGACACACAGCAGAGTAACCCGTGCAGACACACAGCAGAGTAACCCGTGCAGACACACAGCAGAGTAACCCGGGCAGACACACAGCAGAGTAACCCATGCAGACACACAGCAGAGTAACCCGTGCAGACACAGCAGAGTAACCCGTGCAGACACACAGCAGAGTAACCCGTGCAGACACACAGCAGAGTAACCCGTGCAGACACACAGCAGAGTAACCCGTGCAGACACACAGCAGAGTAACCCGTGCAGACACACAGCAGAGTAACCCGTGCAGACACACAGCAGAGTAACCCGTGCAGACACACAGCAGAGTAACCCGTGCAGACACAGCAGAGTAACCCGGGCAGACACACAGCAGAGTAACCCGGGGAGACACACAGCAGAGTAACCCGTGCAGACACACAGCAGAGTAACCCGTGCAGACACACAGCAGAGTAACCCGTGCAGACACACAGCAGAGTAACCCGGGGAGACACACAGCAGAGTAACCCGTGCAGACACACAGCAGAGTAACCCGTGCAGACACACAGCAGAGTAACCCGTGCAGACACACAGCAGAGTAACCCGTGCAGACACACAGCAGAGTAACCCGTGCAGACACACAGCAGAGTAACCCGTGCAGACACACAGCAGAGTAACCCGTGCAGACACACAGCAGAGTAACCCGGGGAGACACACAGCAGAGTAACCCGTGCAGACACACAGCAGAGTAACCCGTGCAGACACACAGCAGAGTAACCCGTGCAGACACACAGCAGAGTAACCCGTGCAGACACACAGCAGAGTAACCCGTGCAGACACACAGCAGAGTAACCCGTGCAGACACACAGCAGAGTAACCCGTGCAGACACACAGCAGAGTAACCCGTGCAGACACACAGCAGAGTAACCCGTGCAGACACAGCAGAGTAACCCGTGCAGACACACAGCAGAGTAACCCGTGCAGACACACAGCAGAGTAACCCGGGCAGACACACAGCAGAGTAACCCGTGCAGACACACAGCAGAGTAACCCGTGCAGACACACAGCAGAGTAACCCGTGCAGACACACAGCAGAGTAACCCGTGCAGACACACAGCAGAGTAACCCGTGCAGACACACAGCAGAGTAACCCGTGCAGACACAGCAGAGTAACCCGTGCAGACACACAGCAGAGTAACCCGTGCAGACACACAGCAGAGTAACCCGTGCAGACACACAGCAGAGTAACCCGTGCAGACACACAGCAGAGTAACCCGTGCAGACACACAGCAGAGTAACCCGTGCAGACACACAGCAGAGTAACCCGTGCAGACACACAGCAGAGTAACCCGTGCAGACACACAGCAGAGTAACCCGTGCAGACACACAGCAGAGTAACCCGTGCAGACACACAGCAGAGTAACCCGTGCAGACACACAGCAGAGTAACCCGTGCAGACACAGCAGAGTAACCCGTGCAGACACACAGCAGAGTAACCCGGGGACACACAGCAGAGTAACCCGTGCAGACACACAGCAGAGTAACCCGTGCAGACACACAGCAGAGTAACCCGTGCAGACACACAGCAGAGTAACCCGTGCAGACACACAGCAGAGTAACCCGTGCAGACACACAGCAGAGTAACCCGTGCAGACACACAGCAGAGTAACCCGTGCAGACACACAGCAGAGTAACACGTGCAGACACACAGCAGAGTAACCCGTGCAGACACACAGCAGAGTAACCCGTGCAGACACACAGCAGAGTAACCCGTGCAGACACACAGCAGAGTAACCCGGGGAGACACACAGCAGAGTAACCCGTGCAGACACACAGCAGAGTAACCCGTGCAGACACACAGCAGAGTAACCCGTGCAGACACACAGCAGAGTAACCCGTGCAGACACACAGCAGAGTAACCCGTGCAGACACACAGCAGAGTAACCCGTGCAGACACACAGCAGAGTAACCCGTGCAGACACACAGCAGAGTAACCCGTGCAGACACACAGCAGAGTAACCCGTGCAGACACACAGCAGAGTAACCCGTGCAGACACACAGCAGAGTAACCCGGCAGACACACAGCAGAGTAACCCGTGCAGACACACAGCAGAGTAACCCGTGCAGACACACAGCAGAGTAACCCGTGCAGACACACAGCAGAGTAACCCGTGCAGACACACAGCAGAGTAACCCGGGGAGACACACAGCAGAGTAACCCGTGCAGACACACAGCAGAGTAACCCGTGCAGACACACAGCAGAGTAACCCGTGCAGACACACAGCAGAGTAACCCGTGCAGACACAGCAGAGTAACCCGTGCAGACACACAGCAGAGTAACCCGTGCAGACACACAGCAGAGTAACCCGTGCAGACACACAGCAGAGTAACCCGTGCAGACACACAGCAGAGTAACCCGTGCAGACACACAGCAGAGTAACCCGGGGAGACACACAGCAGAGTAACCCGTGCAGACACACAGCAGAGTAACCCGTGCAGACACACAGCAGAGTAACCCGTGCAGACACACAGCAGAGTAACCCGTGCAGACACAAGCAGAGTAACCCGGGGAGACACACAGCAGAGTAACCCGTGCAGACACACAGCAGAGTAACCCGTGCAGACACACAGCAGAGTAACCCGTGCAGACACACAGCAGAGTAACCCGTGCAGACACACAGCAGAGTAACCCGTGCAGACACAGCAGAGTAACCCGGGCAGACACACAGCAGAGTAACCCGGGGAGACACACAGCAGAGTAACCCGTGCAGACACACAGCAGAGTAACCCGTGCAGACACACAGCAGAGTAACCCGTGCAGACACACAGCAGAGTAACCCGTGCAGACACACAGCAGAGTAACCCGTGCAGACACACAGCAGAGTAACCCGTGCAGACACACAGCAGAGTAACCCGTGCAGACACACAGCAGAGTAACCCGTGCAGACACACAGCAGAGTAACCCGTGCAGACACACAGCAGAGTAACCCGTGCAGACACACAGCAGAGTAACCCGTGCAGACACACAGCAGAGTAACCCGTGCAGACACACAGCAGAGTAACCCGTGCAGACACACAGCAGAGTAACCCGTGCAGACACACAGCAGAGTAACCCGTGCAGACACAGCAGAGTAACCCGTGCAGACACAGCAGAGTAACCCGTGCAGACACACAGCAGAGTAACCCGTGCAGACACACAGCAGAGTAACCCGTGCAGACACACAGCAGAGTAACCCGTGCAGACACACAGCAGAGTAACCCGTGCAGACACACAGCAGAGTAACCCGTGCAGACACACAGCAGAGTAACCCGTGCAGACACACAGCAGAGTAACCCGTGCAGACACACAGCAGAGTAACCCGTGCAGACACACAGCAGAGTAACCCGTGCAGACACACAGCAGAGTAACCCGTGGAGACACACAGCAGAGTAACCCGTGCAGACACACAGCAGAGTAACCCGTGCAGACACACAGCAGAGTAACCCGTGCAGACACACAGCAGAGTAACCCGTGCAGACACACAGCAGAGTAACCCGTGCAGACACACAGCAGAGTAACCCGTGCAGACACACAGCAGAGTAACCCGTGCAGACACACAGCAGAGTAACCCGTGCAGACACACAGCAGAGTAACCCGTGCAGACACACAGCAGAGTAACCCGTGCAGACACACAGCAGAGTAACCCGGGGAGACACACAGCAGAGTAACCCGTGCAGACACACAGCAGAGTAACCCGTGCAGACACACAGCAGAGTAACCCGTGCAGACACACAGCAGAGTAACCCGTGCAGACACACAGCAGAGTAACCCGTGCAGACACACAGCAGAGTAACCCGTGCAGACACACAGCAGAGTAACCCGTGCAGACACACAGCAGAGTAACCCGTGCAGACACACAGCAGAGTAACCCGTGCAGACACACAGCAGAGTAACCCGTGCAGACACAGCAGAGAGTAACCCGGCAGACACACAGCAGAGTAACCCGTGCAGACACACAGCAGAGTAACCCGGGCAGACACACAGCAGAGTAACCCGTGCAGACACACAGCAGAGTAACCCGTGCAGACACACAGCAGAGTAACCCGTGCAGACACACAGCAGAGTAACCCGTGCAGACACACAGCAGAGTAACCCGTGCAGACACACAGCAGAGTAACCCGTGCAGACACACAGCAGAGTAACCCGTGCAGACACACAGCAGAGTAACCCGTGCAGACACAGCAGAGTAACCCGGGGAGACACACAGCAGAGTAACCCGTGCAGACACAGCAGAGTAACCCGGGGAGACACACAGCAGAGTAACCCGTGCAGACACACAGCAGAGTAACCCGTGCAGACACACAGCAGAGTAACCCGTGCAGACACACAGCAGAGTAACCCGTGCAGACACACAGCAGAGTAACCCGTGCAGACACAGCAGAGTAACCCGGGAGACACACAGCAGAGTAACCCGTGCAGACACACAGCAGAGTAACCCGTGCAGACACACAGCAGAGTAACCCGTGCAGACACACAGCAGAGTAACCCGTGCAGACACACAGCAGAGTAACCCGTGCAGACACACAGCAGAGTAACCCGTGCAGACACACAGCAGAGTAACCCGTGCAGACACACAGCAGAGTAACCCGTGCAGACACACAGCAGAGTAACCCGTGCAGACACACAGCAGAGTAACCCGTGCAGACACACAGCAGAGTAACCCGTGCAGACACACAGCAGAGTAACCCGTGCAGACACACAGCAGAGTAACCCGTGCAGACACACAGCAGAGTAACCCGTGCAGACACACAGCAGAGTAACCCGTGCAGACACACAGCAGAGTAACCCGTGCAGACACACAGCAGAGTAACCCGTGCAGACACACAGCAGAGTAACCCGTGCAGACACACAGCAGAGTAACCCGTGCAGACACACAGCAGAGTAACCCGTGCAGACACACAGCAGAGTAACCCGGGGAGACACACAGCAGAGTAACCCGTGCAGACACACAGCAGAGTAACCCGTGCAGACACAGCAGAGTAACCCGTGCAGACACACAGCAGAGTAACCCGTGCAGACACACAGCAGAGTAACCCGGGCAGACACACAGCAGAGTAACCCGTGCAGACACACAGCAGAGTAACCCGTGCAGACACACAGCAGAGTAACCCGTGCAGACACAGCAGAGTAACCCGTGCAGACACACAGCAGAGTAACCCGTGCAGACACACAGCAGAGTAACCCGTGCAGACACACAGCAGAGTAACCCGTGCAGACACACAGCAGAGTAACCCGTGCAGACACACAGCAGAGTAACCCGTGCAGACACACAGCAGAGTAACCCGTGCAGACACACAGCAGAGTAACCCGTGCAGACACACAGCAGAGTAACCCGTGCAGACACAGCAGAGTAACCCGTGCAGACACACAGCAGAGTAACCCGTGCAGACACACAGCAGAGTAACCCGTGCAGACACACAGCAGAGTAACCCGTGCAGACACACAGCAGAGTAACCCGTGCAGACACACAGCAGAGTAACCCGTGCAGACACACAGCAGAGTAACCCGTGCAGACACAGCAGAGTAACCCGTGCAGACACACAGCAGAGTAACCCGGGCAGACACACAGCAGAGTAACCCGTGCAGACACACAGCAGAGTAACCCGTGCAGACACACAGCAGAGTAACCCGTGCAGACACACAGCAGAGTAACCCGTGCAGACACACAGCAGAGTAACCCGTGCAGACACACAGCAGAGTAACCCGTGCAGACACACAGCAGAGTAACCCGGGAGACACACAGCAGAGTAACCCGTGCAGACACACAGCAGAGTAACCCGTGCAGACACACAGCAGAGTAACCCGTGCAGACACACAGCAGAGTAACCCGTGCAGACACACAGCAGAGTAACCCGGGCAGACACACAGCAGAGTAACCCGTGCAGACACACAGCAGAGTAACCCGTGCAGACACACAGCAGAGTAACCCGTGCAGACACACAGCAGAGTAACCCGTGCAGACACAGCAGAGTAACCCGTGCAGACACAGCAGAGTAACCCGTGCAGACACACAGCAGAGTAACCCGTGCAGACACACAGCAGAGTAACCCGTGCAGACACACAGCAGAGTAACCCGTGCAGACACACAGCAGAGTAACCCGGGGAGACACACAGCAGAGTAACCCGTGCAGACACACAGCAGAGTAACCCGTGCAGACACAGCAGAGTAACCCGTGCAGACACACAGCAGAGTAACCCGTGCAGACACACAGCAGAGTAACCCGTGCAGACAACAGCAGAGTAACCCGTGCAGACACACAGCAGAGTAACCCGTGCAGACACACAGCAGAGTAACCCGTGCAGACACACAGCAGAGTAACCCGTGCAGACACACAGCAGAGTAACCCGTGCAGACACACAGCAGAGTAACCCGTGCAGACACACAGCAGAGTAACCCGTGCAGACACACAGCAGAGTAACCCGTGCAGACACACAGCAGAGTAACCCGTGCAGACACACAGCAGAGTAACCCGTGCAGACACACAGCAGAGTAACCCGTGCAGACACACAGCAGAGTAACCCGTGCAGACACACAGCAGAGTAACCCGTGGAGACACACAGCAGAGTAACCCGTGCAGACACACAGCAGAGTAACCCGTGCAGACACACAGCAGAGTAACCCGTACAGACACACAGCAGAGTAACCCGTGCAGACACACAGCAGAGTAACCCGTGCAGACACACAGCAGAGTAACCCGTGCAGACACACAGCAGAGTAACCCGTGCAGACACACAGCAGAGTAACCCGTGCAGACACACAGCAGAGTAACCCGTGCAGACACAGCAGAGTAACCCGTGCAGACACAGCAGAGTAACCCGTGCAGACACACAGCAGAGTAACCCGTGCAGACACACAGCAGAGTAACCCGTGCAGACACACAGCAGAGTAACCCGTGCAGACACACAGCAGAGTAACCCGTGCAGACACACAGCAGAGTAACCCGTGCAGACACACAGCAGAGTAACCCGTGCAGACACACAGCAGAGTAACCCGTGCAGACACACAGCAGAGTAACCCGTGCAGACACACAGCAGAGTAACCCGTGCAGACACACAGCAGAGTAACCCGTGCAGACACACAGCAGAGTAACCCGTGCAGACACACAGCAGAGTAACCCGTGCAGACACACAGCAGAGTAACCCGTGCAGACACACAGCAGAGTAACCCGTGCAGACACACAGCAGAGTAACCCGTGCAGACACACAGCAGAGTAACCCGTGCAGACACACAGCAGAGTAACCCGTGCAGACACACAGCAGAGTAACCCGTGCAGACACACAGCAGAGTAACCCGTGCAGACACACAGCAGAGTAACCCGTGCAGACACACAGCAGAGTAACCCGTGCAGACACACAGCAGAGTAACCCGTGCAGACACACAGCGGAGTAACACGTGCAGACACACAGCAGAGTAACTCGTGCAGACACAGCAGAGTAACCCGTGCAGACACAGCAGAGTAACCCGTGCAGACACAGCAGAGTAACCCGTGCAGACACACAGCAGAGTAACCCGTGCAGACACACAGCAGAGTAACCCGTGCAGACACACAGCAGAGTAACCCCTGCAGACACACAGCAGAGTAACCCGTGCAGACACACAGCAGAGTAACCCGTGCAGACACACAGCAGAGTAACCCGTGCAGACACACAGCAGAGTAACACGTGCAGAACACAGCAGAGTAACACGTGCAGACACAGCAGAGTAACCCGTGCAGACACACAGCAGAGTAACCCGGGGAGACACACAGCAGAGTAACCCGGGGAGACACACAGCAGAGTAACCCGTGCAGACACACAGCAGAGTAACCCGTGCAGACACACAGCAGAGTAACCCGTGCAGACACACAGCAGAGTAACCCGTGCAGACACACAGCAGAGTAACCCGTGCAGACACACAGCAGAGTAACCCGTGCAGACACACAGCAGAGTAACCCGTGCAGACACACAGCAGAGTAACCCGGGGAGACACACAGCAGAGTAACCCGTGCAGACACACAGCAGAGTAACCCGTGCAGACACACAGCAGAGTAACCCGTGCAGACACACAGCAGAGTAACCCGTGCAGACACACAGCAGAGTAACCCGTGCAGACACACAGCAGAGTAACCCGTGCAGACACACAGCAGAGTAACCCGGGGAGACACACAGCAGAGTAACCCGTGCAGACACACAGCAGAGTAACCCGTGCAGACACACAGCAGAGTAACCCGTGCAGACACACAGCAGAGTAACCCGGGGAGACACACAGCAGAGTAACCCGTGCAGACACACAGCAGAGTAACCCGTGCAGACACACAGCAGAGTAACCCGTGCAGACACACAGCAGAGTAACCCGTGCAGACACACAGCAGAGTAACCTGTGCAGACACACAGCAGAGTAACCCGTGCAGACACACAGCAGAGTAACCCGTGCAGACACACAGCAGAGTAACCCGTGCAGACACACAGCAGAGTAACCCGTGCAGACACACAGCAGAGTAACCCGTGCAGACACACAGCAGAGTAACCCGTGCAGACACACAGCAGAGTAACCCGTGCAGACACACAGCAGAGTAACCCGTGCAGACACACAGCAGAGTAACCCGTGCAGACACAGCAGAGTAACCCGTGCAGACACAGCAGAGTAACCCGGGGAGACACACAGCAGAGTAACCCGTGCAGACACAGCAGAGTAACCCGGGGAGACACACAGCAGAGTAACCCGTGCAGACACACAGCAGAGTAACCCGTGCAGACACACAGCAGAGTAACCCGTGCAGACACACAGCAGAGTAACCCGTGCAGACACACAGCAGAGTAACCCGTGCAGACACAGCAGAGTAACCCGGGGAGACACAGCAGAGTAACCCGTGCAGACACACAGCAGAGTAACCCGTGCAGACACACAGCAGAGTAACCCGTGCAGACACACAGCAGAGTAACCCGTGCAGACACACAGCAGAGTAACCCGTGCAGACACACAGCAGAGTAACCCGTGCAGACACACAGCAGAGTAACCCGTGCAGACACACAGCAGAGTAACCCGGGGAGACACACAGCAGAGTAACCCGTGCAGACACACAGCAGAGTAACCCGTGCAGACACACAGCAGAGTAACCCGTGCAGACACACAGCAGAGTAACCCGTGCAGACACACAGCAGAGTAACCCGTGCAGACACACAGCAGAGTAACCCGTGCAGACACACAGCAGAGTAACCCGTGCAGACACAGCAGAGTAACCCGTGCAGACACACAGCAGAGTAACCCGTGCAGACACACAGCAGAGTAACCCGTGCAGACACACAGCAGAGTAACCCGTGCAGACACACAGCAGAGTAACCCGGGAGACACACAGCAGAGTAACCCGTGCAGACACACAGCAGAGTAACCCGTGCAGACACACAGCAGAGTAACCCGTGCAGACACACAGCAGAGTAACCCGTGCAGACACACAGCAGAGTAACCCGGGGAGACACACAGCAGAGTAACCCGTGCAGACACACAGCAGAGTAACCCGTGCAGACACACAGCAGAGTAACCCGTGCAGACACACAGCAGAGTAACCCGTGCAGACACACAGCAGAGTAACCCGTGCAGACACAGCAGAGTAACCCGTGCAGACACACAGCAGAGTAACCCGTGCAGACACACAGCAGAGTAACCCGTGCAGACACACAGCAGAGTAACCCGTGCAGACACACAGCAGAGTAACCCGTGCAGACACACAGCAGAGTAACCCGTGCAGACACACAGCAGAGTAACCCGTGCAGACACACAGCAGAGTAACCCGTGCAGACACACAGCAGAGTAACCCGTGCAGACACACAGCAGAGTAACCCGTGCAGACACACAGCAGAGTAACCCGTGCAGACACACAGCAGAGTAACCCGTGCAGACACACAGCAGAGTAACCCGTGCAGACACACAGCAGAGTAACCCGTGCAGACACACAGCAGAGTAACCCGTGCAGACACACAGCAGAGTAACCCGTGCAGACACACAGCAGAGTAACCCCTGCAGACACACAGCAGAGTAACCCGTGCAGACACACAGCAGAGTAACCCGTGCAGACACACAGCAGAGTAACCCGTGCAGACACACAGCAGAGTAACCCGTGCAGACACACAGCAGAGTAACACGTGCAGACACAGCAGAGTAACCCGTGCAGACACAGCAGAGTAACCCGTGCAGACACACAGCAGAGTAACCCGTGCAGACACACAGCAGAGTAACCCGTGCAGACACACAGCAGAGTAACCCGTGCAGACACACAGCAGAGTAACCCCTGCAGACACACAGCAGAGTAACCCGTGCAGACACACAGCAGAGTAACCCGTGCAGACACACAGCAGAGTAACCCGTGCAGACACACAGCAGAGTAACCCGTGCAGACACACAGCAGAGTAACCCGTGCAGACACAGCAGAGTAACCCAAGACACACAGCAGAGTAACCCGGGGAGACACACAGCAGAGTAACCCGGGGAGACACACAGCAGAGTAACCCGTGCAGACACACAGCAGAGTAACGCGTGCAGACACACAGCAGAGTAACCCGTGCAGACACACAGCAGAGTAACCCGTGCAGACACACAGCAGTAACCCGTGCAGACACACAGCAGAGTAACCCGTGCAGACACACAGCAGAGTAACCCGTGCAGACACACAGCAGAGTAACACGTGCAGACACAGCAGAGTAACCCGTGCAGACACACAGCAGAGTAACCCGTGCAGACACACAGCAGAGTAACCCGGGGAGACACACAGCAGAGTAACCCGTGCAGACACACAGCAGAGTAACCCGTGCAGACACACAGCAGAGTAACCCGTGCAGACACACAGCAGAGTAACCCGTGCAGACACACAGCAGAGTAACCCGGGAGACACACAGCAGAGTAACCCGTGCAGACACACAGCAGAGTAACCCGTGCAGACACACAGCAGAGTAACCCGTGCAGACACACAGCAGAGTAACCCGGGAGACACACAGCAGAGTAACCCGTGCAGACACACAGCAGAGTAACCCGTGCAGACACACAGCAGAGTAACCCGTGCAGACACACAGCAGAGTAACCCGTGCAGACACACAGCAGAGTAACCCGTGCAGACACACAGAGTAACACACAGCAGAGTAACCCGTGCAGACACACAGCAGAGTAACCCGTGCAGACACACAGCAGAGTAACCCACACAGCACACACACAGCAGAGTAACCCGTGCAGACACACAGCAGAGTAACCCGGGAGACACACAGCAGAGTAACCCGTGCAGACACACAGCAGAGTAACCCGTGCAGACACAGCAGAGTAACCCGTGCAGACACACAGCAGAGTAACCCGTGCAGACACACAGCAGAGTAACCCGGGGAGACACACAGCAGAGTAACCCGTGCAGACACACAGCAGAGTAACCCGTGCAGACACACAGCAGAGTAACCCGTGCAGACACACAGCAGAGTAACCCGTGCAGACACACAGCAGAGTAACCCGTGCAGACACAGCAGAGTAACCCGGGGAGACACACAGCAGAGTAACCCGGGGAGACACACAGCAGAGTAACCCGTGCAGACACACAGCAGAGTAACCCGTGCAGACACACAGCAGAGTAACCCGTGCAGACACACAGCAGAGTAACCCGGGGAGACACACAGCAGAGTAACCCGTGCAGACACACAGCAGAGTAACCCGTGCAGACACACAGCAGAGTAACCCGTGCAGACACACAGCAGAGTAACCCGTGCAGACACACAGCAGAGTAACCCGGGGAGACACACAGCAGAGTAACCCGTGCAGACACACAGCAGAGTAACCCGTGCAGACACACAGCAGAGTAACCCGTGCAGACACACAGCAGAGTAACCCGGGGAGACACACAGCAGAGTAACCCGTGCAGACACACAGCAGAGTAACCCGTGCAGACACACAGCAGAGTAACCCGTGCAGACACACAGCAGAGTAACCCGTGCAGACACACAGCAGAGTAACCCGGGGAGACACACAGCAGAGTAACCCGTGCAGACACACAGCAGAGTAACCCGGGGAGACACACAGCAGAGTAACCCGTGCAGACACACAGCAGAGTAACCCGTGCAGACACAGCAGAGTAACCCGTGCAGACACAGCAGAGTAACCCGTGCAGACACACAGCAGAGTAACCCGTGCAGACACACAGCAGGTAACCCGTGCAGACACACAGCAGAGTAACCCGTGCAGACACACAGCAGAGTAACCCGGGGAGACACACAGCAGAGTAACCCGTGCAGACACACAGCAGAGTAACCCGTGCAGACACAGCAGAGTAACCCGTGCAGACACAGCAGAGTAACCCGTGCAGACACACAGCAGAGTAACCCGTGCAGACACACAGCAGAGTAACCCGTGCAGACACACAGCAGAGTAACCCGGGGAGACACACAGCAGAGTAACCCGTGCAGACACACAGCAGAGTAACCCGTGCAGACACACAGCAGAGTAACCCCTGCAGACACACAGCAGAGTAACCCGTGCAGACACACAGCAGAGTAACCCGTGCAGACACACAGCAGAGTAACCCGTGCAGACACACAGCAGAGTAACACGTGCAGAACACAGCAGAGTAACACGTGCAGACACAGCAGAGTAACCCAAGACACACAGCAGAGTAACCCGGGGAGACACACAGCAGAGTAACCCGGGGAGACACACAGCAGAGTAACCCGTGCAGACACACAGCAGAGTAACGCGTGCAGACACACAGCAGAGTAACCCGTGCAGACACACAGCAGAGTAACCCGTGCAGACACACAGCAGAGTAACCCGTGCAGACACACAGCAGAGTAACCCGTGCAGACACACAGCAGAGTAACACGTGCAGACACACAGCAGAGTAACACGTGCAGACACAGCAGAGTAACCCGTGTAGACACACAGCAGAGTAACCCGTGCAGACACACAGCAGAGTAACCCGGGGAGACACACAGCAGAGTAACCCGTGCAGACACACAGCAGAGTAACCCGTGCAGACACACAGCAGAGTAACCCGTGCAGACACACAGCAGAGTAACCCGTGCAGACACACAGCAGAGTAACCCGGGGAGACACACAGCAGAGTAACCCGTGCAGACACACAGCAGAGTAACCCGTGCAGACACACAGCAGAGTAACCCGTGCAGACACACAGCAGAGTAACCCGGGGAGACACACAGCAGAGTAACCCGTGCAGACACACAGCAGAGTAACCCGTGCAGACACACAGCAGAGTAACCCGTGCAGACACACAGCAGAGTAACCCGTGCAGACACACAGCAGAGTAACCCGTGCAGACACAGCAGAGTAACCCGTGCAGACACACAGCAGAATAACCCGTGCAGACACACAGCAGAGTAACCCGGGGAGACACACAGCAGAGTAACCCATGCAGACACACAGCAGAGTAACCCGTGCAGACACAGCAGAGTAACCCGTGCAGACACACAGCAGAGTAACCCGTGCAGACACAACAGAGTAACCCGGGGAGACACACAGCAGAGTAACCCGTGCAGACACACAGCAGAGTAACCCGTGCAGACACACAGCAGAGTAACCCGTGCAGACACACAGCAGAGTAACCCGTGCAGACACACAGCAGAGTAACCCGTGCAGACACAGCAGAGTAACCCGGGGAGACACACAGCAGAGTAACCCGGGGAGACACACAGCAGAGTAACCCGTGCAGACACACAGCAGAGTAACCCGTGCAGACACACAGCAGAGTAACCCGTGCAGACACACAGCAGAGTAACCCGGGGAGACACACAGCAGAGTAACCCGTGCAGACACACAGCAGAGTAACCCGTGCAGACACACAGCAGAGTAACCCGTGCAGACACACAGCAGAGTAACCCGTGCAGACACACAGCAGAGTAACCCGGGGAGACACACAGCAGAGTAACCCGTGCAGACACACAGCAGAGTAACCCGTGCAGACACACAGCAGAGTAACCCGTGCAGACACACAGCAGAGTAACCCGGGGAGACACACAGCAGAGTAACCCGTGCAGACACACAGCAGAGTAACCCGTGCAGACACACAGCAGAGTAACCCGTGCAGACACACAGCAGAGTAACCCGTGCAGACACACAGCAGAGTAACCCGGGGAGACACACAGCAGAGTAACCCGTGCAGACACACAGCAGAGTAACCCGGGGAGACACACAGCAGAGTAACCCGTGCAGACACACAGCAGAGTAACCCGTGCAGACACAGCAGAGTAACCCGTGCAGACACAGCAGAGTAACCCGTGCAGACACACAGCAGAGTAACCCGTGCAGACACACAGCAGGTAACCCGTGCAGACACACAGCAGAGTAACCCGTGCAGACACACAGCAGAGTAACCCGGGGAGACACACAGCAGAGTAACCCGTGCAGACACACAGCAGAGTAACCCGTGCAGACACAGCAGAGTAACCCGTGCAGACACAGCAGAGTAACCCGTGCAGACACACAGCAGAGTAACCCGTGCAGACACACAGCAGAGTAACCCGTGCAGACACACAGCAGAGTAACCCTGCAGACACACAGCAGAGTAACCCGTGCAGACACACAGCAGAGTAACCCGTGCAGACACACAGCAGAGTAACCCGTGCAGACACACAGCAGAGTAACCCGTGCAGACACACAGCAGAGTAACACGTGCAGACACAGCAGAGTAACCCGTGCAGACACACAGCAGAGTAACCCGGGGAGACACACAGCAGAGTAACCCGGGGAGACACACAGCAGAGTAACCCGTGCAGACACACAGCAGAGTAACCCGTGCAGACACACAGCAGAGTAACCCGTGCAGACACACAGCAGAGTAACCCGTGCAGACACACAGCAGAGTAACACGTGCAGACACACAGCAGAGTAACCCGTGCAGACACACAGCAGAGTAACCCGTGCAGACACAACAGAGTAACCCGGGGAGACACACAGCAGAGTAACCCGTGCAGACACACAGCAGAGTAACCCATGCAGACACACAGCAGAGTAACCCGTGCAGACACACAGCAGAGTAACCCGTGCAGACACACAGCAGAGTAACCCGTGCAGACACACAGCAGAGTAACACGTGCAGACACACAGCAGAGTAACCCGTGCAGACACAACAGATTAACCCGGGGAGACACACAGCAGAGTAACCCGTGCAGACACACAGCAGAGTAACCCGTGCAGACACACAGCAGAGTGACCCCTGCAGACACACAGCAGAGTAACCCGTGCAGACACACAGCAGAGTAACCCGTGCAGACACAGCAGAGTAACCCGGGGAGACACACAGCAGAGTAACCCGGGGAGACACACAGCAGAGTAACCCGTGCAGACACACAGCAGAGTAACCCGTGCAGACACACAGCAGAGTAACCCGTGCAGACACACAGCAGAGTAACCCGTGCAGACACACAGCAGAGTAACCCGTGCAGACACACAGCAGAGTAACCCGTGCAGACACACAGCAGAGTAACCCGTGCAGACACACAGCAGAGTAACCCGTGCAGACACACAGCAGAGTAACCCGTGCAGACACACAGCAGAGTAACCCGTGCAGACACACAGCAGAGTAACCCGTGCAGACACACAGCAGAGTAACCCGTGCAGACACACAGCAGAGTAACCCGTGCAGACACACAGCAGAGTAACCCGTGCAGACACACAGCAGAGTAACCCGTGCAGACACACAGCAGAGTAACCCGTGCAGACACAGCAGAGTAACCCGTGCAGACACAGCAGAGTAACCCGTGCAGACACACAGCAGAGTAACCCGTGCAGACACACAGCAGAGTAACCCGTGCAGACACACAGCAGAGTAACCCCTGCAGACACACAGCAGAGTAACCCGTGCAGACACACAGCAGAGTAACCCGTGCAGACACACAGCAGAGTAACCCGTGCAGACACACAGCAGAGTAACACGTGCAGACACACAGCAGAGTAACACGTGCAGACACAGCAGAGTAACCCGTGCAGACACACAGCAGAGTAACCCGGGAAGACACACAGCAGAGTAACCCGTGCAGACACACAGCAGAGTAACCCGTGCAGACACACAGCAGAGTAACCCGTGCAGACACACAGCAGAGTAACCCGTGCAGACACACAGCAGAGTAACCCGTGCAGACACACAGCAGAGTAACCCGTGCAGACACACAGCAGAGTAACCCGTGCAGACACACAGCAGAGTAACCCGTGCAGACACACAGCAGAGTAACCCGTGCAGACACACAGCAGAGTAACCCGTGCAGACACACAGCAGAGTAACCCGTGCAGACACACAGCAGAGTAACCCGGGGAGACACACAGCAGAGTAACCCGTGCAGACACAGCAGAGTAACCCGGGGAGACACACAGCAGAGTAACCCGTGCAGACACACAGCAGAGTAACCCGTGCAGACACACAGCAGAGTAACCCGAGCAGACACACAGCAGAGTAACCCGTGCAGACACACAGCATAGTAACCCGTGCAGACACAGCAGAGTAACCCGGGGAGACACACAGCAGAGTAACCCGTGCAGACACACAGCAGAGTAACCCGTGCAGACACACAGCAGAGTAACCCGTGCAGACACACAGCAGAGTAACCCGTGCAGACACACAGCAGAGTAACCCGTGCAGACACACAGCAGAGTAACCCGTGCAGACACACAGCAGAGTAACCCGTGCAGACACACAGCAGAGTAACCCGTGCAGACACACAGCAGAGTAACCCGTGCAGACACACAGCAGAGTAACCCGGGGAGACACACAGCAGAGTAACCCGTGCAGACACACAGCAGAGTAACCCGTGCAGACACATAGCAGAGTAACCCGTGCAGACACACAGCAGAGTAACCCGTGCAGACACACAGCAGAGTAACCCGTGCAGACACACAGCAGAGTAACCCGTGCAGACACACAGCAGAGTAACCCGTGCAGACACACAGCAGAGTAACCCGTGCAGACACACAGCAGAGTAACCCGTGCAGACACACAGCAGAGTAACCCGTGCAGACACACAGCAGAGTAACCCGTGCAGACACAGCAGAGTAACCCGTGCAGACACAGCAGAGTAACCCGTGCAGACACACAGCAGAGTAACCCGTGCAGACACACAGCAGAGTAACCCGTGCAGACACACAGCAGAGTAACCCCTGCAGACACACAGCAGAGTAACCCGTGCAGACACACAGCAGAGTAACCCGTGCAGACACACAGCAGAGTAACCCGTGCAGACACACAGCAGAGTTACACGTGCAGACACACAGCAGAGTAACACGTGCAGACACAGCAGAGTAACCCGTGCAGACACACAGCAGAGTAACCCGGGGAGACACACAGCAGAGTAACCCGGGGAGACACACTGCAGAGTAACCCGTGCAGACACACAGCAGAGTAACCCGTGCAGACACACAGCAGAGTAACCCGTGCAGACACACAGCAGAGTAACCCGTGCAGACACACAGCAGAGTAACCCGTGCAGACACACAGCAGAGTAACCCGTGCAGACACACAGCAGAGTAACACGTGCAGACACACAGCAGAGTAACACGTGCAGACACAGCAGAGTAACCCGTGCAGACACACAGCAGAGTAACCCGTGCAGACACACAGCAGAGTAACCCGGGGAGACACACAGCAGAGTAACCCGTGCACACACAGCAGAGTAACCCGTGCAGACACACAGCAGAGTAACCCGTGCAGACACACAGCAGAGTAACCCGTGCAGACACACAGCAGAGTAACCCGTGCAGACACACAGCAGAGTAACCCGTGCAGACACACAGCAGAGTAACCCGTGCAGACACACAGCAGAGTAACCCGTGCAGACACACAGCAGAGTAACCCGTGCAGACACACAGCAGAGTAACCCGTGCAGACACACAGCAGAGTAACCCGTGCAGACACACAGCAGAGTAACCCGTGCAGACACAGCAGAGTAACCCGGGGAGACACACAGCAGAGTAACCCGTGCAGACACAGCAGAGTAACCCGGGGAGACACACAGCAGAGTAACCCGTGCAGACACACAGCAGAGTAACCCGTGCAGACACACAGCAGAATAACCCGTGCAGACACACAGCAGAGTAACCCGTGCAGACACACAGCATAGTAACCCGTGCAGACACAGCAGAGTAACCCGGGGAGACACACAGCAGAGTAACCCGTGCAGACACACAGCAGAGTAACCCGTGCAGACACACAGCAGAGTAACCCGTGCAGACACACAGCAGAGTAACCCGTGCAGACACACAGCAGAGTAACCCGTGCAGACACACAGCAGAGTAACCCGTGCAGACACACAGCAGAGTAACCCGTGCAGACACACAGCAGAGTAACCCGTGCAGACACACAGCAGAGTAACCCGGGGAGACACACAGCAGAGTAACCCGTGCAGACACACAGCAGAGTAACCCGTGCAGACACACAGCAGAGTAACCCGTGCAGACACACAGCAGAGTAACCCGTGCAGACACACAGCAGAGTAACCCGTGCAGACACACAGCAGAGTAACCCGTGCAGACACACAGCAGAGTAACCCGTGCAGACACACAGCAGAGTAACCCGTGCAGACACACAGCAGAGTAACCCGGGGAGACACACAGCAGAGTAACCCGTGCAGACACACAGCAGAGTAACCCGTGCAGACACACAGCAGAGTAACCCGTGCAGACACACAGCAGAGTAACCCGTGCAGACACACAGCAGAGTAACCCGTGCAGACACACAGCAGAGTAACCCGTGCAGACACACAGCAGAGTAACCCGTGAAGACACACAGCAGAGTAACCCGTGCAGACACACAGCAGAGTAACCCGTGCAGACACACAGCAGAGTAACCCGTGCAGACACACAGCAGAGTAACCCGTGCAGACACACAGCAGAGTAACCCGTGCAGACACACAGCAGAGTAACCCGTGCAGACACACAGCAGAGTAACCCGTGCAGACACACAGCAGAGTAACCCGTGCAGACACACAGCAGAGTAACCCGTGCAGACACACAGCAGAGTAACCCGTGCAGACACACAGCAGAGTAACCCGTGCAGACACACAGCAGAGTAACCCGTGCAGACACACAGCAGAGTAACCCGTGCAGACACAGCAGAGTAACCCGGGGAGACACACAGCAGAGTAACCCGTGCAGACACAGCAGAGTAACCCGGGGAGACACACAGCAGAGTAACCCGTGCAGACACACAGCAGAGTAACCCGGGCAGACACACAGCAGAGTAACCCGTGCAGACACACAGCAGAGTAACCCGTGCAGACACACAGAGAGTAACCCGTGCAGACACAGCAGAGTAACCCGGGGAGACACACAGCAGAGTAACCCGTGCAGACACACAGCAGAGTAACCCGTGCAGACACACAGCAGAGTAACCCGTGCAGACACACAGCAGAGTAACCCGTGCAGACACACAGCAGAGTAACCCGTGCAGACACACAGCAGAGTAACCCGTGCAGACACAGCAGAGTAACCCGGGGAGACACACAGCAGAGTAACCCGTGCAGACACACAGCAGAGTAACCCGTGCAGACACACAGCAGAGTAACCCGTGCAGACACACAGCAGAGTAACCCGTGCAGACACACAGCAGAGTAACCCGTGCAGACACACAGCAGAGTAACCCGTGCAGACACACAGCAGAGTAACCCGTGCAGACACACAGCAGAGTAACCCGTGCAGACACACAGCAGAGTAACCCGTGCAGACACACAGCAGAGTAACCCGGGGAGACACACAGCAGAGTAACCCGTGCAGACACACAGCAGAGTAACCCGTGCAGACACACAGCAGAGTAACTCGTGCAGACACACAGCAGAGTAACCCGTGCAGACACACAGCAGAGTAACCCGTGCAGACACACAGCAGAGTAACCCGTGCAGACACACAGCAGAGTAACCCGTGCAGACACACAGCAGAGTAACCCGTGCAGACACACAGCAGAGTAACCCGGGGAGACACACAGCAGAGTAACCCGTGCAGACACACAGCAGAGTAACCCGTGCAGACACAGCAGAGTAACCCGGGGAGACACACAGCAGAGTAACCCGTGCAGACACACAGCAGAGTAACCCGTGCAGACACACAGCAGAGTAACCCGTGCAGACACACAGCAGAGTAACCCGGGGAGACACACAGCAGAGTAACCCGTGCAGACACACAGCAGAGTAACCCGTGCAGACACACAGCAGAGTAACCCGTGCAGACACACAGCAGAGTAACCCGTGCAGACACACAGCAGAGTAACCCGTGCAGACACACAGCAGAGTAACCCGTGCAGACACACAGCAGAGTAACCCGTGCAGACACACAGCAGAGTAACCCGTGCAGACACACAGCAGAGTAACCCGTGCAGACACACAGCAGAGTAACCCGTGCAGACACACAGCAGAGTAACCCGGGAGACACACAGCAGAGTAACCCGGGGAGACACACAGCAGAGTAACCCGTGCAGACACACAGCAGAGTAACCCGTGCAGACACACAGCAGAGTAACCCGTGCAGACACACAGCAGAGTAACCCGTGCAGACACACAGCAGAGTAACCCGTGCAGACACACAGCAGAGTAACCCGTGCAGACACACAGCAGAGTAACACGTGCAGACACACAGCAGAGTAACACGTGCAGACACAGCAGAGTAACCCGTGCAGACACACAGCAGAGTAACCCGTGCAGACACACAGCAGAGTAACCCGGGGAGACACACAGCAGAGTAACCCGTGCAGACACACAGCAGAGTAACCCGTGCAGACACACAGCAGAGTAACCCGTGCAGACACACAGCAGAGTAACCCGTGCAGACACACAGCAGAGTAACCCGTGCAGACACACAGCAGAGTAACCCGTGCAGACACACAGCAGAGTAACCCGTGCAGACACACAGCAGAGTAACCCGTGCAGACACACAGCAGAGTAACCCGTGCAGACACAGCAGAGTAACCCGTGCAGACACAGCAGAGTAACCCGGGGAGACACACAGCAGAGTAACCCGTGCAGACACAGCAGACTAACCCGGGGAGACACACAGCAGAGTAACCCGTGCAGACACACAGCAGAGTAACCCGTGCAGACACACAGCAGAGTAACCCGTGCAGACACACAGCAGAGTAACCCGTGCAGACACACAGCAGAGTAACCCGTGCAGACACAGCAGAGTAACCCGGGGAGACACACAGCAGAGTAACCCGTGCAGACACACAGCAGAGTAACCCGTGCAGACACACAGCAGAGTAACCCGTGCAGACACACAGCAGAGTAACCCGTGCAGACACACAGCAGAGTAACCCGTGCAGACACACAGCAGAGTAACCCATGCAGACACACAGCAGAGTAACCCGTGCAGACACACAGCAGAGTAACCCGTGCAGACACACAGCAGAGTAACCCGTGCAGACACACAGCAGAGTAACCCGTGCAGACACACAGCAGAGTAACCCGTGCAGACACACAGCAGAGTAACCCGTGCAGACACACAGCAGAGTAACCCGTGCAGACACACAGCAGAGTAACCCGTGCAGACACAGCAGAGTAACCCGTGCAGACACAGCAGAGTAACCCGGGGAGACACACAGCAGAGTAACCCGTGCAGACACAGCAGACTAACCCGGGGAGACACACAGCAGAGTAACCCGTGCAGACACACAGCAGAGTAACCCGTGCAGACACACAGCAGAGTAACCCGTGCAGACACACAGCAGAGTAACCCGTGCAGACACACAGCAGAGTAACCCGTGCAGACACAGCAGAGTAACCCGGGGAGACACACAGCAGAGTAACCCGTGCAGACACACAGCAGAGTAACCCGTGCAGACACACAGCAGAGTAACCCGTGCAGACACACAGCAGAGTAACCCGTGCAGACACACAGCAGAGTAACCCGTGCAGACACACAGCAGAGTAACCCGTGCAGACACACAGCAGAGTAACCCGTGCAGACACACAGCAGAGTAACCCGTGCAGACACACAGCAGAGTAACCCGTGCAGACACACAGCAGAGTAACCCGGGGAGACACACAGCAGAGTAACCCGTGCAGACACACAGCAGAGTAACCCGTGCAGACACACAGCAGAGTAACTCGTGCAGACACACAGCAGAGTAACCCGTGCAGACACACAGCAGAGTAACCCGTGCAGACACACAGCAGAGTAACCCGTGCAGACACACAGCAGAGTAACCCGTGCAGACACACAGCAGAGTAACCCGTGCAGACACACAGCAGAGTAACCCGGGGAGACACACAGCAGAGTAACCCGTGCAGACACACAGCAGAGTAACCCGTGCAGACACAGCAGAGTAACCCGGGGAGACACACAGCAGAGTAACCCGTGCAGACACACAGCAGAGTAACCCGTGCAGACACACAGCAGAGTAACCCGTGCAGACACACAGCAGAGTAACCCGGGGAGACACACAGCAGAGTAACCCGTGCAGACACACAGCAGAGTAACCCGTGCAGACACACAGCAGAGTAACCCGTGCAGACACACAGCAGAGTAACCCGTGCAGACACACAGCAGAGTAACCCGGGAGACACACAGCAGAGTAACCCGGGGAGACACACAGCAGAGTAACCCGTGCAGACACACAGCAGAGTAACCCGTGCAGACACACAGCAGAGTAACCCATGCAGACACACAGCAGAGTAACCCGGGGAGACACACAGCAGAGTAACCCGTGCAGACACAGCAGAGTAACCCGTGCAGACACAGCAGAGTAACCCGTGCAGACACACAGCAGAGTAACCCGTGCAGACACAGCAGAGTAACCCGTGCAGACACACAGCAGAGTAACCCGTGCAGACACACAGCAGAGTAACCCGGGGAGACACACAGCAGAGTAACCCGGGGAGACACACAGCAGAGTAACCCGTGCAGACACACAGCAGAGTAACCCGTGCAGACACACAGCAGAGTAACCCGGGGAGAACAAGTCTCGGGTCTTTCCGGTTAGTGTCTTAGGAGCAGTACACAACGCCGTGTGCGTCTTTCGCACACACGCATGCTCTGGAAATATTCATGCTCTGGAAATCCATCTAATTGGTTGGACTGTTGTTGGTACTTAAGAGTATGCATGTGCTCCTGCATATGAACAGATAATTCCAAACTACTCCTCTAATGTATAACCCCACGGCTGACTACAGTGGCTGTCATTATCCCATATCCCTGCCAACACTTCCTAAAGCAAATCCCCCTCATTTTAACCATGCTGGTGTGTGTCTGATAATGTCTTGTTTACCCGGTGACTAGGGAAGTCAAACATCTCCATGTTTATTGGACACTCAGACACTGCCTTTTTGAAATGGGTGTTCATCTATCTTGACCATTTTTTATTGTATTTCTTATATTTTAGAAGTTTCTTACAGTGTTCATGTTTGGGTGTCATTTTTTTGTTTTATAAACAGCACAGATATTTTCTACCATTTTGTGGTTACTGTTTCATTTTTAATGGCATTTGCCCCCTTTTCCATATCCGTTTTTTGTTTTAAAACTACTGCTCCCGGGGCTGGAGAGATGGCTCAGCGGTTAAGAGCAACGGACTGCTCTTCCAGAGGTCATGAGTTCAATTCCCAGCAACCACATGGTGGCTCACAACCATCTGTAAGGAGATCTAATGCCCTCTTCTGGTGTATCTGAGGACAGCTATAGTATATATAATAAATAAATTTATTTAAAAAAAAACAAAAAAAACCCCAAAAACCAAACAAACAAACAAAAATAACCTACTGCTCCCCCTTTCTTTTCCTTGGGCTAAGAGGTTTTTTGTTTTTGTTTTTGTTTTTTTAACTTGTTTATTTTTACAAAGAACCAAAATTTTGTTACATTGCTTCTTTGTATTTTGTCTTTTGGTCTCTATTTCTTCCCTAACTTCTGTTAGTGATTTTGGGTTCAACTGGAACTTGCAAATGAGTTGCAGGCTCGTAAGGACTGTGGGTGAGCCCCGGCGTGGGCGTGTCCTGATTGCCCCTGTCTTCTCTCCAGGGCCACCTGGCTTACCTTCCTGAGGCTCTCTCTGACAATCCGGAGGATGCCTTCCGCACAGCAACCCCAGTGCCCGATGGAAAGTTATGAAAACCAAGCTCAACTAAAATTCTACAGAATTTTACAGAAAACAGGGGCTCCACAAGTAGTTACCTTTGCTTTGAAGTGTTCTGCAATCAGGTTGGCCAGTGTGGTTTTCCCTGAGTGGTTGGGTCCAAAGATAAAGACTTTGCAAGGTGGCAACGGCATAGGTGGTAGGAGGAAGGGACGGGGGTTCAGCAAGAACAATTTTAATGTTTCTTCCGAAGAAAGGCAGTACATTTTACCTAGAAAACTTAAAACACACCGCGAGAGTAAACAATTTAAAGTGCCACGGGCAGCTTTAAAACGTAGGCTCTGGAAAGCTTACTAACCTCACGGAAAAGTCTGCTGCTCCTGGATAAATGTTCCCATCCTTTAAGGACACCGGGCAAGCCCGCGCCCACTTGCTTCGGTTCCATCTATACCTTGGCCCCATGAGTTTATAAGACGACACTGTGCGGAACAGCTCTTCCTGTGAACCGCAGACACTATCCTTAGGAACACGAACCTAAGCTTTGCAGACATCGGTGGTACCAAATATTTGACCTTTATTTGATAGCAGTTTACTATTTAAGGAACAGTTTAGAATGCACATTTTGGCTTTGGGGGCGTGTGGTGATTTGAATATGCTTGGCCCAGGGAATGACACTGTTAGGTGTGGCCTTGTTGGAGTAGGTGTCTGCTCCTGGCTTCCTTTGGATGAAAATGTGGAACTCTCAGCTCCTCCAGCGCCATGCCTGCCTGGACACTGCCATGCTTCCTGCCATGATGATACTGGGCTGAACCTCTGAATTGTGAGCCAGCCCCAGTTAAATGCAGTCCTTTATAAGAGTTGCACACATACGCACACTCACGCTCACACACATATACGTGCACATGGACACACACACATACATACACACTCACACACACACCCTTGCACACATACACACAGTCACACACATAGGTGCACATGCACACACACGCATACAGTCACACTCACACACACACACACATACACGCAAACACACCCATACGCACATAAACTCATACACTCACAGACACATATGCGCACAGGTACACGGACACACGCGCACACACACATGTACACACACACATACACACATACACACGCACACGCACAAGTCCCTACCTGTGGACTGTCACATGGCCTCAGTTAGATTACAGGTTCGACTTCCTTTCTCCTGATAAGAACCCGTTCTGCTGGCACCTGAGATTCCCGAAGTGCTTCTCCACGCTACTGAGGCAGTACCGTCCCTGAGCCCTCAGTCAGTGACCTTTGCCCATCCTGGATGTTCCTACCCCGAGTCCCCCAAATTATATAGGCCAAGTAAAGCCGATCTGCCTCCCGGTGACTGGCTGCTCCCTAGGTGTCTTCTATGTACTCACAAGGCTTCCTGACCCCCAGTCTCTCTTTCTGCTTCCTTTTCCCTCCGTGGCCAATATTGGCCTATGACCCCCAGGGTGAATGAGGGTCACACCTGCTGCCCACGGTGGTCAGAAAAGGGGATCAGATTGTCTGGAACTGGAGTCACAGATGGGCACTGGGAACTCTATCTGGAGTCGGTTGCACTCGAAACAACTGAGCTCTCTCTCCATTCCCACAAGGCTCTCAGAATTGATTGGCCGTAGGACACCATTTTGGACCACGGAGATGAGCCATTCTGATGAACACATTCACAACTCCTGGCATCAAAGCAAAGCAGGGCAAAAGCTCCCATAACTGCTTCCCCAGACTCTGTGCCCACCTCCCTTCTTCTGCTGTACCAGAGTCCACCTGCACTGACCTGCCGTGACCTCTGGGTTTTGTCGTGCCGCATATCAAAACGACTTCTGCGACTATTAGCCTATTTGAATTTTGGGATCTACTAACAATTCCACTATATCAAATTTTCTATGCACATAGGCTAAGTTAGTCTTCCCCAGGTACATCAAACCCTCAAACTAACAGTGCTTGTGTCTCTTATTCAGACATCTCTTATACTGGAGTTAATATCACAAATAATATTGTGCTCAGACTGTAGCTTCTTCCTAGAAGATGTCTTTTTTAAATTATATATACATATATATACATATATATATATCACATGACTTCTCTATCTGCATGCATACTTGCATGCCAAAAGAAGGCACCAGATCCCATTACAGATGGTTGAGAGTCACCATGTAGCTGCTAGGAATCGAACTCATGACCTCAGGACCTTTGGAAGGGCAGCCAGTTCTCTTAGCCACTGGGCCACCCCTTCACTCCCTGAAGGGATATCTTTATGGAGAGAGCGCTATCCCTTAGATCTTAGGAGATGCTGGGACACGGTAAGGTGCAGCAGTATGCGTTCGGGCAGGCAGGTCGGTTGAACTTACAGTGTCAATTATGTCCGTCATCTCCTCTTCTGTGCCCTGAAGCTTGGTTATGATGGCTGCCCGCCGCACGTTCAAGTACTTCAGCCGCTCTATGACCGTCTGAGTGTGAGGAAAGAACGTTTGCTCTCATTGGCACTTGAGCATGGCAAATGTTATGAAAAAGTCGTGGGCTCATGCTTCTTCCGAGACTCTGTGTGGAATCTACTCTCAGTCTTCCCCGGCTTCTATGCATCGCCGAGATCTTTGGTGTTTCCTTTACATATCTATCTATCTATATATATCTATATATATGCATATGTATATGTATGCATATACATACATAGCAATATATTGCAGATAATATAGAAATATGTAAAACACATACTATACATTTATAAATCCATATATCATAAATATAATATATAAATTTAAGATATATTGGGGTTGGGGATTTAGCTCAGTGGTAGAGCGCTTGCCTAGGAAGTGCAAGGCCCTGGGTTCAGTCCCCAGCTCCGAAAAAAAGAACCAAAAAAAAAAGATATATAAATATGATATTTATGTAATATATTATAAATATAGCATATTTATAATATATAGATATAGATATACATAATATATAAAATACTTAATATGCATAAGTAAATTCAAATATAAGATACTTATATATGATGTTACACATATTATATATAATTTTATATTACCTATTAAATGATATATATTGTATAAACATATATTATTTAAATATATGTATTTATTTTATTATATATTACATAATATGTGTTTATAAAATATATTACATAATACAAAATGTATTACATATATTTAAATGTATGTGGTATATATTATATAAATATATATGAAAAATGTTGGTTTTTTGAGGCCAAGTTTCATGCATTGACGGCTATCTTTGAACTTGTTCTGTGGTTGAGGGTGATTTTGCGTTGAGGACTGCCTGTCTCTCCTTCCTCAGTGCTGGGATTGCAGGCATATGGCACCACACAGTGTACTGTACAGGAGATAAGACCTGCAGTTTCATGCTGCTAGGCAAGCACTGGAATAACTGGGCCCTAGTCCCAGTTTGCTGGTGTTCCTTGGTGGCTTGTATATGCTTGGCTATACACACACTCTCTCTCCCTCTGATGTCACGCTGCAGTGCAGTGCAGTGCTCTCTCTCTCTCTCTCTCTCTCTCTCTCTCTCTCTCTCTCTCTCTCTCTCTCTCTCTCTTCCTCTGGTGTCATACCACAGTGCATGGCTACGTTCTGTCCCTCTGATGTCAACACCGCAGTTCATGGCTGTGCTCTCTCTCTCTCTCTCTCTCTCTCTCCCTCTGATTTCACACTGCAGTGCATGGCTGTGCTCTCTCTCTCTCTCTCTCTCTCTCTCTCTCTGATGTCACGCTGCAGTGTATGGCTGTTCTCTCTCTCTCTCTCTCTCTCTCTGATATCACGCTGCAGTGTATGGCTGTTCTCTCTCTCTCTCTCTCTCTCTCTCTCTCTCTCTCTCTCTCTCCCCTCTGATTTCACACTGCAGTGCATGGCTGCGCTCTCTCTCTCTCTCTCTCCCTCTCCCTCTGATTTCACACCGCAGTGCATAGCTGTGCTCTCTCTCCCGCTGATGTCACACTGGAATGAGAACCACAGAGAACAGCTGTGGCAGATGTCGCTGTTAGATCCAATTAGAAGAAGACTGAACATGACCACCGGCTTTGGCAAAGAGGAGAGAGAGCTTTGTAGCCTTGTAGGCACTTGTTCCACATGAGGTCTTATTTGTCCCTGGTCTGGCCCCACCACTGGTATCCTGATCATGGTGCTACCTGTGATCAGCCATTGTCTTCACTCTTCCCCTTCGTCCCCTTGCTAAGTTGCTGACCAGGTCCCACCAGGCACACCTCCCGAAGCAGTCCTCACACTACCTCTTTTGCACAATCCTGCTCATTACCAGGGTAGGTTAGGCCACCATCTTCTGCTGGATTGACCATGAGAACCACAGGTAGTCAACTTACCACCAGTTTGTGTCTCCTTTACTTTTTCCTCATGGGGAAGTCTGGGTAGATTTTCTTTTGTTCCTGGTTTTAAAGCTTTCACTGGTTGCCCGTTCCCTCATGATGAGATCTGAACTCTTCCACTGACAGCGTTCTATAGAACTGGTTCTATAGAACTCTGGGACTACCCCACACTCCCTACCTCATCCTGGTCTCAGCCCTAAGGTTGGTTCCGGTTCTTTCTGATCCGTGGGCATTTGGACAGACTCTTCTCTCAGCAGAGAATGTGTCCCATCCTCTCCTCCATCAAGCCTTCAGGGTCTAATTCTTACTCCTCCTTGAGTGGAATCCACCCAGATGAGCATCGGGCACTGTCCTTCTAGCACAAGCCCCTGAACTACCTTACGCTTGTGACTGTAATGCAAACTGACACTTGTGAACTTATTTTCCTAATACATTGGATGCTTATATAAGGGGAGGGACTGATGGATTCATCAGCTTCTTTTCCATACGTACTCCCATAATCAATATTATGCTAGGTGTGTATGAGATTTAAAAAATAGTTATTGTGTTTGTGTTATTAATTAATATGAGGCACTAGGCATTAGACCTAGAATTTTATTCCCAACAAAAAGCTTCGGCCATCGTAGTGGGTAAAGTAGCATCTGTTCCGGTTGTAAGTTGCACACCCTCAATGACTGTGGATGCCAGCATCCACGCCCTCACTGACTGGATGTCAGCACCCTGTCGCGTGCCATTTGCTTTTACTTTTCTTGGAGGCACTGTAGCCATAGAGAAGTTTTAAATTCAACTGTTGTTTCGCCTTCAACATGAGCAGATGAACAAACGCAACACGGAAGTTTAAAGTGTTGAAACAAAAGTTCACGGTAATACCCTAGAAACAGAACACCTCCTAAAACGAGCCCAAGCCGGAAACGTTTCAGAATTTCTCAACCGCGAGGAATGTCTGTGCCGCACACTACACTCACCAGGAAGAGCTCCTCCGGTGGCTTATTCCCATCCAGCTCGATGAGATACTGCGGGTTATGCTCAGCCATTACCTCCTGGAGAAAAATCAAAAGGCAAGCTGAATACGAGGGGAGACTCTTAATGCACTGTGAGGAAGTCTTAAGAGCTAATTCGTGCATAATATGCAGGGTACAGTGTGGTCATTTGCTGTGTTCAACAGATCTTCCCACAGGCAGAGCTAGCCTGCCTACCAGGGACATGTGCTCGAGGTGCAGTGGTGGGCTTGGTCGCTGAGCTATGCCACGCCCCCAGCCACCCATGCCACGCCCCGACGCCACGCCCCCCACCCCACCCAGGCTCCTGCCCCTATATTTTTCCCCTCATGTTTTCTGCTATTCTAAAGTTTAAAAGTTCTTCCCGATGTTCTTCCCGATAGAGACGGTTTTGGGGACATTTTGCAGCACACGACTTTGCTGCTTGGTTTTGAAAGCACGGAAAAAGCTGACTGAAATTTAAATCGAGTACTTTCTTCATAACAGCAGCATGAAGCTTCGTGCTGCCCCTTCTATTACTTTAGGGCACACCACTTTATAGAAAATGTACGGAACAGAAGAATACAAAGTAAAACATCTTTAGTCTGTTCGCTGAAAGGGTATTACCACTGTTCCCCACCCATTTTCTGTGCTGTGAAGGAAATGCTGTTGCATATTTGATAGCGATGAAACTCCGGCGCCTACTTGCCCGTTAAACGTTATAGTCAATATTTCCCCATCTCTTTCCAAGATTATGAGAACATCCCATCCTCAGAGTTGTGTGGGATCACATGCTGTGGCTACAGCAGCTATTTATCAACCCTTTGCTATTAGTAGATTATAGTATCTTATTAGTTGTTTTAAAGTCGTTTTACTTATCCTTAAAGCTAAACGTTTTTCTTCAATAATTTCCAATGTGACTGGACTGACGGCAGCCACTGAGGGAATTCAGGCAAACACGCTTTGCACCCTCCTGTTCATTATCCCCCATGCTCATTGTTGACAGACGTGTTGCACGCAGGGCATCTCTGACTGTATCCTTAGACATTGATAATAAGTAGGCTGAAAATGAACAGGCTCCTTCCAAAAGCAGGTTGGATGTCAGCAGGTATAATGTATAGTTCAGAAGTCTTACAAGCGGGGCTGGGGATTTAGCTCAGTGGTAGAGCGCTTGCCTAGGAAGCTCAAGGCCCTGGGTTCGGTCCCCAGCTCCGAAAAAAAGAACAAAAAAAAAAAAAAAAGAAAAAGAAAAAAGAAAAAAGAAGTCTCACAAGCAATGCAGAGGCTGGGCATCCTCTCCTCAGGTCACTGCCTGTTTGAGCTTTCATAGTCTGACAGACTGAGTTGAAAAGACAGCATCTGTTTTCACTTTTCATCTTGCTAGCGGGTCATATTCCCATCTCCGGAAACAGCCTGGTGACTTTTGAAAATTATGTTTACCTTATCCTGAGCAGCATGGAGGGGCTTTGAGGGAGGAGAATAACATGGCTGTGAGAAAGAGACTTGGCGGGCAGGATGGACGGATGGCTCTGTGGTTAAAGCACTACTGCTTTTGCAAAGGATCTGAGTTCAATTCCTAGCACCCACAAGGTGGCTCACAATGGCTGTAGCTTCTGTACAGGGATCCTGTACCCTCTACTGGCCTCCAAAGGCTTCTGAATACACATGGTGCACATGAATGTGTAACACGCACATACACACATACACAAACATGCACACGTGTACAATAAGCACACACTAAGCACACCTTTAGAAACAAAAGCTTTTTCTGAGGATTTTCATCGAAGACGCTCGAAAACCATTTAACCCCAGGCAGAGCCCAGATGTCAACGCTGCCAGTTCAGCGATGTCTCCTTCTCACCTCTAAAGCATTGAGGAGAAGCTCCTTGTAAAGGTTCACGGTGACTTCAATGTTCTCCAGATAATCTTCAGGCCTCTGGACAAGGTATTGAAGAGTTTCGGTCACCATCTGCATTTCAGCCAGAAACGCCTAAGTGGGGAAACACAGAAGGGAGAGTCAGAACTTAACTCTTGGAAACCGGTTACTTAATTGATGAGGGGTGTCCCAGAACACCATCTTTAGTGAGACGCACTGAGGCAGAGTGGAGACTGAGGCCCATCAGAGATGGAGCCTACCCGGAATATTCATTAGAAATGACTTTAGATTGACCTGAGAACTTGCTAATTTGTTACTGTTGTTCTCTATAAGCTGGATGGCAGAGGGCTTCATTTCCTTTGAAATTGGAGTCTCTGAGCGCCCCAGCTTGTGGACCATACCCTCATGCAGGTCAGGAATCAGATTCCCTGCATCCCAGGTATGTACAGAATGATTCACAACAGAAGAAAACTACAGTTGTAAGAAGCAAATGAAGAAGTTATATGGTTGAAGTCACCACGACATGAAGAACTGTATTAGAGGGTCACAGCATTCGGAAGGTGGAGAGCCCCTGTTCTAGTAGTTTCAAAGTTTTGGGTCTTCCATTAAGGTCTCTGACTCATTCTGAGTTATGTCTGTGTGGAGTGAAGGGCGGGGGTCTAGCTTTGTTCCTGTACCTGTGCATACTCATCTCCCCAGCACCGTTCACTGAACGGAATGCCTTTCCAGCATGTTCACAGCGGTGTTACAGAGAGTCACATGGGTGTAGCTCTGTGGGTTGACTTCTTGGTCCTCTGTGCCACTGACCTACTTGGATGATCCGTGATCCTGCCACTTTGATGGCTTTGCCGTGTCATTTGAAACCAGGTTCCCGGTACCACTGTCTTCCACGAGTCTTGGGATTTCATTCCCATGTTTGTGTTAGAATTCTGGCCATCAGAACTTTGGTGAGGATGGGGTGAACCTGTACAATACTTCTGGTAACAGACATTTCATGCACTGACAGTGGGAGACTTCATGACCCAACTCTCACCAATAGACAGGTGACCTAGACAAAAACTAAAGAAAGGAATGCTAGCGCTAACAGACAACATAAGCCAAATGAACCTCACAGACATTTACGCAATATATATCCTTATGGAACTTTCTCAAAAACTCACCACATACTCAGACACAAAGCAAGGCTCACTAGATACAAAGAAATTAAAATAATTCCCTGTATCTTATCAGACCGCTACAGAGTAAAGCTGACATCAATGGCAACAGAAACAACGGAAAGCTTACAACAAAATAAACACAAGAACAAAACTGAAGAGATCTCATCCTAGCAACTTAATAGTACACCTGGAGGTTGTGGAACAAGGCTGGACATAATCAAACTGAGGCTAAATCAATGAAATAGAAACAGAGAGCAATACAAATAATCAATGAAACAGAGAGATGGTTCTTTAAGAATATCAACAATATAAACCCTTATCCAAACTAACTAAACGTGGAAAGAGAATACACAAATTAATAAAATTAGAAATGACAAAGGGGACATAACAACAGACAATGAGGAAACCTAGAGAATCACAAGGAGATACTTTAAAACCCTGTACTCCCCCAAATTGGAAAATCTAAAAGAAATGGATAATTTTCTTTATAGCTATCACTTACTAAAGTTAAATGAAGACCAGGTAAACAATTTAAACAAATCTAGAACTCCTAGTGAAATAGAAGCAGTCGTTTAAAATCTCCTAGCCAAAAAAAGGTCAAGCCCAGATGGTTTTACCACAGAATTCTACCAGACTTTCAAAGAAGAGTTAATGCCAATACTCCTCAAACTATTTCACAAAACAGAAACACAAGGGACATTGCCCAATTCATTTTATAAGGCCACAGTTACCCTGATACAGAAACAACACAAAGAGTCAACAAGTTGAATCGAAAGAGAATTACAGACCAATTTCCCTTGTGAACATAGATGCAAAAATACACAATAAAATATTTGCAAACTGAAACCGAGAACACATCAAAAATATCATTCACCATGATCAGGGGAAGGGACTAAGCTCAGAGCCAGGCTGATCCCACACCAGGCTGCAAACTAACAGTTTGGGAGACAAGGCTTAAGTTTCTGTTTCCCAGAAATGAGAACCTGGAACCTGTGGTTAGCCAACCACAGCTGTGGGCAGCCAATCCGAGGACACTGTGTTGACAGACCTGAGGACAGGTAGTTAAAATGAGCAAGCAACCCCCTGGGAAGTTGCTAGAGCCTAGCCAATTGTAGAGTCAGTCAGACCCCTAGAGAGAGCGCTAACCAATCAAGGTAAAAGGGCACACGGACCCCTTCCTCGAATTCCCCTAATTGACAATAAAAGCTGGGCCTGCCAGTCCACCAGAGGTTTCCATTTCCTGATGGGGTTACCCCTACATACAGGAAATTTAGCTGAATAAACATTCTTTGCCTTTGCATACAATTCGAGTCTGAGGTATCATTCTTTAGTAATTATTGAACCCTAACACAAGTAGGTAGGCTTCATCTTATAGCTGTATGGATAGCTCAGAATAAAGAAAATCAACAAAAGTAATACACTATAAACAAACAGAAAGAGAAAACAAACCACATGATCATCCCATCAGATGCAGAAAGGCCTTCGACAAACCCAGCACCTCTTCACGATGAAGTCCTGGAGAGATTAGGAAAACAAGGGCCTCAACATAATGACGGTTGTTTACGGCAAACTCACAGTTTCAACTTAAATGGAGAGAAATTCAAAGGAATTCTGCTAAAATGAGAAACGAGACAAAGTTATCTGCTCTCTCCACATCTATTCAATACAAAACTTGAAGTCTTATCTAGAGCAAGAAGGCTGAAGGAGATCGGGGGAATACAAACTGGGAAGGAAAACGTCGGAGAATCTTTATTTGAAGATGATATGATAGTATGCATAAGTGACCCTAAAAATTCCACCAGGGAACTCCTACAGTTGATAAACACTTTCAGGAAAGTATCTGGATACAAAATTCACCCAAAATATCATTAGCTTTCCTATATATAAATGACAGACTGAAAAAGAAATCGGGAAAATAATAGCCTTAAATAATATAGAATAGTTTAAGGTCATCTTACCCAAGGAAATTTAAAAACTTGCATGATAAAAGTTCCAAATCTTTCAAGAAAGAAATTGTAGAAGACATCAGATGATAGAAAGATCTCCCATGCTTGTGCATTGGTAAGATTAACATAGTAAAGATGACCACCCTATCAAAAGCAATCTGCAGATTGAATACAGTCTCCATCAAAATTTCAACATAGTTCTTCACAGATCTTTTTTTTCAAGAAGAGCAGAATCTCTTTATAAAAAAATATAATTTACAATGAACTTTCAAAAACAAATTTTCAAAACAAACTCACTGCTGTTTGAATCTGACCTACAAAATGAAGAACAGAGAAGAAGTGTTAAGCAGAGAAAGAGAATCGTTACAAAGGGTTACACATACAGATACACTCTAAGACACAGGCACAGGCTGAAAGGCCTTCACAATAGAGGAGAGGACAGCTGAAGCACCGTGAAGACCGAAGGGAGGCAGCAGGCTGAGGGGCGGGAACTGGTTCAGTCAGTTCTCTCTGGATAGGCCAGGCTAAAGAAAACACTGGTGGTGGGCACAATTTGGGGGTGACAAAACAGACTCATCACACCCTAAACATACTTCCAGGGGGCAATATCCAGTGTTGTGCCACACTTACAAGACAGTCCCACAGCAGCTGATGAAAGCACTTGACTCAAGACTTCGAAGACACCAGCAAGGGGGTAGGGGGAGGCTCTCGGGGCAGGGAGGACAGAGAAGGATGTTTCCTTGTTGCTGTTCTTGATATTTCCCAGGCTAAAAGCAGAAAGCACAAAACCAAGGTTGTTCTCTTGGCAGGACTCCACTTGGAACCCTCTCCAGAGGGCCACAAGGCCCCACAGCAACTGAGGTTTTGGCTCCATTAAGGTCAGTATCAACTCATCCAAGGTCAACAGACACTGTGACCAAGACAACTAAGGTCTTCGACACAAAATAAAAGAAATCAATACATGGAAAACCACATCTTGAAACAGATACTTATGCCCCAATTTTAGTTAATCCAGTCTCTTCCATCAAACTTCTGTCAATCATCCTTTTGAATGTACTGAAGCCGCCCTCTTCCTGGTAATTCACACAGTCACACAATTCCCGTTAGGAGTTCTTGTCTGTGTCACTGGGCTGCCTCGGTGACTCTGTCTTCTCCTCTGGGAGTTCGGCAGGCACGTGCTCCGACACAGGGGCACTGCCATTCCGTGTCATGGTAGCAAACAGCATGTCCATCATCCCCAAGGTTTCTAGGAGTTCTCTTTGGTAATCGATTTCTTTTTCTACGAGTCCTTGAAGTACTATAAACTTTTTATCGACTACTGATGACTGGCCAATCACAGGTAAATATATATCAATGATTATTTCAGCAGCATTAATCAAAACGGGGGCAAATCTCGGCTGAGACAGATTCCCTATCAAAAAGTTAAGGACCCGGGTAATCTCCTTCTTGTTGGCAAGGACGCCTCTCCAATTCAGTTCCTTTATGATGGAAACTGTAACCTCAGGGGTCTTTATCACACAGTTAGGTGCTTCTTTGCTGGCCTATTGATCACAATGTCATCCCGTTGCTTCATGTAAATTTTTCCTTTAATAAAGGTTCGATATGCAGGCCTCCTTCTCCTGGGAAGAGACTCCTTCTTTGCTTCAGACTTCCGGTGTTTAATGCTCAGTATTCCGTTGGTCATTCCTACAACAACCGTCTCATCTTGATGAGAAAGCGCCAGACTCAAGACTGAGGCTGCATAGTCAAAGCTGTGGACGACTTTGTAGGAAGTGGTGCTGTAGATTTTGACTTTCCTGTCCAGTGAGTCGGAGAGTAACCTCTGTCCAGAGCTGCTCAGACACAAACACGTCACCATCTTGTGATGATTTTTCAAAGAAACAAGCAGCTGCCCGCCTTTTAACATGTCCCAGACTTTAACGTAGCAGCCCCCTGCAGACACCAGAAGCCCTCCAGAGGGGAAAAGGAGGACACTCTCCACAGGCTGCCCATGCTCGACACAGAGAACATTTTTATTTGTCCGGGCATCAAACATCTTCACGGTATGAGCATATGATCCTGTTACAAAAAGGTCTGGGTTCATTTGCTAGCACAGCCACACCTCACATAGAATGTTCTTTGAACGTCAGAATTTCTTTGGAGTTTGGAATATCCCATAATTTAACAGTATAGTCATCGGCTCCAGAGACCACGTGATATTTGTCAGCTGTAAAATCTACTGTATGAACCGCTTTTGTGTGGCCTTCAAATTGCCCTCCCACTTATATCAAAAAGTTGAACCACGCCATCTTTACTGCCAGCGACAAGCAACTGACCATCCTGGCGAAAAGTAGCACAGTATGCTGTGTCCTTAAAGTGGGAAAAGGTTTTTACAGGCTCTTGAGAGTACCGGCCATAAACGTGGATCCTTGAAGAAGCTGTGACGGCATAGTTATATGGAGGCTGAGGAGAAACGTCTACTTTGGACACTGCACCAAATTCCTTAATCTGAACAGGGGTCTTATAGTTGTTCCAGTACGGAGTGTCTTGGGTGATTTTCTCACCAAGTACAGGATATGTCTGAATCACTACAGGTTTATAACCGGCCATGGTTTCATGCAAGTGCACTGTTGGACGGGAGTCAGTAGTCTGGAGCTAAAGAACTGCAGCGGCTCTGCCCTGGGTAGAGGAGCAAAACCTGGGTCAGAATTAAATCGAGGAGGCAGGTAAGTTCAGTGATCCCCTAAGAAGCCTGGGAAGCCCCAGAGCAGAATGTCCAGCATGTCAGAGATCACAGTGAGGCCTGAGCAGAGCCTGAGCCGCCATTGGGAGCCATCATCGCCTACCTCCTTGGGGTACCGAGGGTCCGCTGAGGCATCCCGATCCCCAGGACGATTCCCCAGACTTCGCCAGCTCCCTACAGCAGACCACTCCTTCTTCACAGATCTTAAAAGGACAACTTCATATGGAAACATACAAGCACACACATGCACATGCACATGCACACGCACATGCACACGCACACTCCAAAACAAAAACCAGGATAGTTAAAAACAATCCTGAACGATAAGGCAACTGAAGGAGATCTCACCATTTCTGATCTCAAGTTATACTACAAAGCTATAATAGTAAAAACAGCATGGTACTGGCATAAAAAGAGACACGTTCATCAATGAATTGAAGACTAAGATGTAAGTCCATATACCTATGGACACTTGAGTTTTTATAAAGACGTCAGAAATACATATTAGAACAGCAAATGGTGCTGGTCAAACTGGATGTCTGCTTGTAGAAGAATGCAAATAGATTCATGTTTAGCACCCTGAATAAAACTCAAACCCAAGTAGATCAAAGACCTCAGCATAAAACCAGGTACACTGAACCCAACAGAAGAGTAAGTGATGAATAAACTTGAATGCTTTTTCATGGGAGATGACTTTCTCAAGAGAGCACTGACAGAGCAGGCACTAAGATCTACAATTAATAAATTGAACCTCAAAAACTGAAAGGTTTCTGTAAGGCACAGGACACCATCAGTTGGACAAAGTGGCAGCCTACAGAATGGGAAAAGATTTTTACCAACTCCAAATCCAATAGAGGACTAATATCCAAAATATACAAAGAACTCAAGGAATTTGATATCAAGAACCAAATAATCCAATTTAAAAATGGGGTACAGAATTGTGGGATGATGTCACAGGTGAGGCAGGCACAAGATAGAAGGAGGCCTGTCATTGGACAAGAAGGAAGGATGGGTGGGAGAAAAGTTTGAAAGAAAGAGGAGATGGGAACGGAAGAGGGGAGGAGACTGCAGAATAGTCTGGGACAATATGGAGGCTGACGTTAAGATTCCACGATGTACCTTTACAGGTTGTTATCAATGTTCTTAAGGGATGGATGTGTATTGGGCTTTGTATGTTTAGGTGGGCAATTATATCTTATCAATTGGATCAGAGGTTATTGTGTGGTTTTTCGTGTGGAGAATTGAATTTGGGAGAGTGTGTGGGACGCCACCGAGTTGGGATGTATATTTCTAGCATGGAAACCTGCCTTGGGAACTAAATAGGTAGAGAGATGGCTGCCAGGCTCAGAGAGAGGCCTTCGGCAGTATGATATGGGATGGAGCAGAGCAGGCGAGACACTTTGCTGACTGAGATTAAGATATCTAGCAAATATCTTGGGGCAGTACGGTGCTGGACCTAGAACAGGTAAAAAGACTGATTTACTTTTTATAATTTTACAACAACAGAGAATTATCAATAGAGGAATCTCAAATGGCAGAGAAACGTTCAATGTTCTGAGCTACCAGGGAAATTCAACCAAAACTGATTTGAGATTCCATTTTATACCTGTCAGAATGACTAAGATAGAAAAAAAAACCCAAACAACAAACAGCTCAGCCTGGTGATGAGGAGGAGCAAGCTGAATACTCCTCCATTGCTGGTGGGAATGCAAACTTGTACTACCAGTAGGGAAATCAGTGTTTTGTTTCCCCAGAACGCTGGCAATGAATTTACCTCAAGACGCAGCTATACCACTCTTGGGCCTATACCCAGAGGACATTTCATTCCACCACAAAGACACTCGCTCAACTGTGTTCATTGCTGCTCTGTTCGTAATAGTCAGAAACTGGAAACGGGTTAGATGTCCCTCAATCGTAGAATAAATAAAGAAAATGCGGTGTGTTCATACAAAAGAGCAATACTCAGTTCTTAAAAGATAAGCATGGTATGTATTTGCTTATATGTGTGTATTAGCCATTAAATAAATGATAACCAAGCTATGATCTGCAGATCCAGAGAGGTTAGGTGTAGAGGAAGGGATCAGGAAGGACACATGACTCTCCCTGTGAGGGGGGTAGATTTTAAGGGGGTGGAATGGAATGGGGGCAGTGGGGAGCAACAGAAAGAGCCTATAGGAAGGGGGAGGGGAGATGGGATTGGGGGAAATGAGGAGAGAGACAACTAGAATTAAAGAGCGTTTGAGGGTTGGTACGGAAGCAGTGCAGTGGAAATTTCCTATAATACATGAAGGTGATCCTAATGGAGTCTCCAAAGAACGAGGGAGATAGAACCCTACTTCCCAGCTCTTGTCACCAAACATGGCTTCTAGTACCAAGGCTGAGTTTCATCCATTTGAGCTGTTTGTCATAGGGTCTTATAGAAATCCTCAAATAACCCAGGCTGCTGTCAAGGTTGTTCTCCACAAACTGACAGTAAAACTTCACGCTGAAGACAACACCCACATAGCTCACTGAGCGTGGAGCAGTCGAGCCAGTGCCTGCACAGAACCTTCATCTCCACATTTTAGTGTCTGGGACATGGAAAGGTATTCAGGAGGCTGCCGAAAGAGAAACATAAACGATGACCCAACAGTAAAATCTTTGATCCACAATCTGTCCTAAACATGCTAGGGCAGCACAGATCTCGTGGGGGTAACCAACAGATCCGATTTGACTTAAGGCCCACTACCCATCTGTGTGGGAAGGTTGACACTGCTTGGGTAATCAAGAACCAGGGTCTAGGTAGTCCAAAGGCCTAGGGTAAAGCCAAATAGTACTGGTCTTAAAAAATGACAATAAAACGACCCCCAATGATATTCTGCTATACTCATAGATGAGAGTCTTATTCAGTCACCATCAGAGAGGCTTCTGCATGGAGCAGATGGGAACAAATAGAGACCCATGGCTAGGCATTATACAGAGAGAGAGAGAAGGGGAGGGAGGGAGGGAGGGAGGGAGGGAGGGAGATAGACAGGGAGAGAAAGAAACAGAGACAGAGACACAGAGAGAAGCTTGTAGCACAGCTTTAAATGGGATGTCTCTATCAAATCCTCCCCTCAGAACTCAGGGAACCCTGCAGCAGGGGTAACAGACAGCAGGGTCAGAGGACAGCAGGAGAGCATGGTCCTCTAAAGCTTCTGAGCAAAGCTCATGTGAACTCAGAGGAACTGACCCAGCAGTCACAGGGCTTACACGGGCCTGCAACCAGGTCCTCTGTGTATACACAACAGTTTTCAGTTGAATGCTTTTATGGGATTCTTGAACGTATAAGCAAGTGGCTCTCTGATTCTTGTGCCTCCTTGGGGATTTTTTTATTTTTCTGTTTTCTTGTCTTGTACCACTTGGATGTGATGGTGGCTTCTGCTTATTATAATTTATTTTGTTATCTCCTAGAAGCTTGTTCTTTTCTAGTGAGAGATGTAAACGTAGTAGACCCAGATGGGAAAGAAGGTGGTGAGGAGCTGGGAGGAGTAGGGAGGGGAAGCTGTATTCAGATTATATTGTATGAGAAAAGAGTCTATGTTTAACAAAAGGGGAAATACATAAAAATGTGTATCATTGCGGACTGCAGGGATGGGAAGTAAAATCCCACCAAGATAAAAGACAACCAAACTGCTGGCGGGGATGCAGGCACAAAGGAACCTCCGCCTGGTGGAAATGTAATAGGCTAGTCGCTGAAGAGAACGACAATGTAAATTCCCGCACGATCCAGCTAAGCCACCGGTAAACTGGTAAAGGAGTCCAAGGCAGCGTGCAAGCGCTTCCTGCAGTCCAGCAGAGTTACCATTACCATTACAGTTATCAGTGCTCAGCACTACTCACAGTAGCCAAGTTATGGGTTTAGCCTACACGGTCATCTGTTAATAACAGAAAAACAAAACATTGTGTGTGTGTGTGTGTGTGTGTGTGTGTGTGTGTGCGCGCGCGCGCAGATGTGTGTGTGTCTGAGTGTGTGTATGTGTGTGTCTGAGTGTGTCTGCATGTATGTGTGTGCACACGTGTGTATGTGTCTGAGTGTGTGTATGTCTGTGTCTGCGTAGATGTGTGTGTGTCTATGTGTGTGTGCATCTGCATGTGTGTGTCTGCATGTGTATCTGCATGTGTATCTGCATGTGTGTGTGTCTGTGTGTATCTGCATGTGTGTCTGAGTGTGTGTATGTGTGTGTCTGAGTGTGTGTCTGAGTGTGTCTGCATGTGTGTGTGCACACGTGTGTGTGTATGTGTGTGTCTGAGTGTATGTGTCTGCATGTGTGTGTGTCTGCATGTGTGTCTATGTGTGTATGTATGCATGTGTGTCTCTGCGTGTGTGTTTGTGTGTCTGCATGTGTGTCTGCATGTGTCTGAGTGTGTGTATGTGTGTGTGTGTGTCTGAGTGTGCTGCATGTGTGTGTGTGTGTGTATGTGGTATACATACATATGCAATGTTTTCCTGCCATAAAGAATGAAGTTATGTCATTTGCAAGGAAATCCAGAACTTGTCATCATGCTAAGTGAAATAAGCTATGCTTGGGAAGGAAGACTTGGCACGTTTTCTTTCCTATGTGGAATCTGGATTAAAAATAACAATCAGGGGGTTGAGGATTTAGCTCAGTGGTAGAGCGCTTGCCTAGCAAGCGCAAGGCCCTGGGCTCGGTCCCCAGCTCCGAAAAAAAGAAAAAAAAAAAACAGTCAGCCCTGAAATATTAGGGTGACTGTGTGGAGAAAGAGGACCAGTGGGAAGGGTGGTGAGGGCACGTGGGTGAGTGTGGTCAAAGAACATTGTGTGTGCATGTGAAAAGGTCAAGACCAAACCCATTGTTCTTTGTAATTAATTACACTGGTTGTAACTAACATATTTTAAAAACTCCAATAGTTCTGAGAACACGGTTATCTTCTGCTATTTCCTCCAGATCACAAACACTGTAAAGAACCTAAATTTTCTCCATCACCTGCTTTCTTTGCTGTCACGTAATTAGAGTTTAAAGGTGTCATGTGGTGATGGTCACACTGAACCATTACCTCCTCCTCTTCTTCTTGTTCTTCCTCTTCCTCCTCTTCGGCTTTTCCTTCCTTGAGGACTTCCTTCTTCTTTTTCCTGCGGCTCTCAATAATTTCTGGGTCCCACTGTTCTCTGGTGTATATGTAGCCTGTAGTACTGTGCTGTCGTTGCCCAGAAATTCTTTGGCATAAATCGTAGTCACTGCACTAGGAAACATTATTAAATAATTTAAAACATTTCATTTCCTAGGAAGGCAGGCTCATGTGAAACCATGCTAGGGAGACAGGCAGAACAGTCATTTGTCCTTTGAGTGAGATACTGTGCTTCTCCTCTCTGAATCCCACTCTACTCCAAGCTCACACACAGAGCTCTGTAAATCTGTCCATTTTTCTGAATTGCTCAGAAAAAAGTGTAACTTTCCTTTTTCTCTCTGTTTACTTTTTAAAAATTACTCGTTATTATTTGCTGTGTGTATGGGTGGTTTGCCTACATATATGTCTGTGCTCCCCATATGTACCTGGTTGCCCATGACGGCCCGAGAGGGCATCAGATTCCTGTGACAGAGTTATAGAGGTTGTGAGCCATCGTGTGAGTGCTGGGAATTGAACCCGGGTCCTCTAGAACAGCAGCAGTTGCTCTTAACCACTCAGCCACCTCTCCAGGCGCTCTCTTTTCTAGACATCATTTCTCTGGCACTTTGGGCTTCACTCTTTGCACAAACTTCAACTTCGCCTGATTTTAAACGTTTTGAATAAGTTTTTACTTCCTGTTATCTTATCCACTAGATAAATTTATTTTTTTTTCCTTTAAAGCAAATCAATACTGTGATGGTATTTTGTATCAAAGGCCAGTGCATGGCGAATTTCAGTACAGGATTTGCCTGCCAGGTCAACAGTTTTATTTGTCCAAAATTAATGCATATGAGATTATTAGACAATTTAAGTAGAAGGAAGAGGGCCAGCAGAACAGTGGAGGGAATAAAAAATAGAACAGAAGACCAGTTTAACCTACAGAGCTCCAGGGAGCTTTTATTACTTTAGCTTAGAGAGGCCAAGGAGGAAGGGAAATGAAGGAGAAATTAATAATCTCCTACCGAAATATTCATAAATACTTGTCATATTTATAAATAGAATATATAATTATATTATATCAATATAATTATAACACAATGTATTATAATATAATTATAATGATAATATAATTATAATATAATTATATACATATAATATTTCATGAAGTTAGAAATGGGGCCTCATATCTCATGTTATCAAGCCTTCAACTTCTGCAAATGGAGAGTTTATTCCATGTGGGAACCAACGTGCAAACCAAAGTGTATGAGTAGCATCCGTCTCTCAACATGCTCTCGTGTGTGGGTGTGTACGTGTGTGTGGGTGTGTGTGTGCATGCATGTGCACGGGTTTACTCTGCTCTCAAGCTGGCTGAAGGGAACCTGACATTTCAACTGATGCTGGCACCCTCTCCGGTGACAATGGCACACGGTGGCCTTCTCAGCCACACCTGAGCTCTCTCTGTGTGCTTTATGAACGCGCGTGGGACGGTAAACTCTGCTCTCCTGAATGTTCTGTGGGATAAAAAAATCTGGAAAGAGGGAGTGGGGAATTGTTCTGCAGCTTAAAGCGCTTGCTGAGCAAATGGGATAACCGGGGTTTAATCGCTCGAAGCCTCTAAAGCAGAATACAGAAGTACATACACATTGATGATCCGGGCGCTTCTCCAGGGGGATGGAAGGATCTGAGAATGGTTTCCTACAACCTCTGCCACAGGGTGTGTGCTGACACACACACACACACACACACACACACCCCAAAACTAAAAGAAATATATTTGTATGAGGCAAGCATTAAGTTAGCAAGGGGCCCTCATGTGCCTCAGACAGGGGTCCTCTAGGTTTAGAAGCGTGAGGATCCCCGGGAAGACGGCAACCTAACAGCGGGTGCTGCTCCCACAGTCTCTGATTCTTAGCTCAAGAATTCCTGTTTGAGTGAGTGTCAGGACACGGCTGCCTTTTGCTCTGAGAACCTGCTCTAGCTGCCTACTAGCCACAAGTGTTCTCTTAGCAAAACCCCTTTCGAGTATATCTCGAAGGCCACACACTTTTACCTCAAAAAAACTGCACAAGCGTGCACATTTTTACGTACAATCTAACGAGACTTGTGGATGCTTTGAGATTCATGGATGGCTTCCAAGCCAGAGACTTCTAGGCCACAGAGACTACAGGCTTTTATCCAACTCACCTGCAAATACTGAACAGCTTACATCGCACTGGGCTGTGTTACAGGTGGGCTCTCTACATTTTGGCTACCCAGTGGAAGCTAAGAGAAACAGTCACTCTCCCATTTTATAAAGGGACTAAGTTAAGGACTTGCTTCGCTGTGGGGAGCCTTCTGTTATGATTTCTGTAGAAGACTTCTCATTTTAACTGAGAGATTCATTCTTCCTGAGGAAGGGCTTATCTCTCCACCAATGACTAATCACAGTTCCCCCTTCTGCTGCTTCAGGCCATTGGGCACGTGTGGCTAATTTTAATTGTCAAGTTGGCACAAGCTAGAAATACCCGGGAAAGTTTCACCTAGGGACTGTCTAGGTCAGGGCGGCCTGTGGGATGGTCTGGAGAGGGCAGTCTTGAGTGCTTTAATTGATATGGGACTGGGTTGACCCAGCCTGAAAGTCATATCATCTGCTCCTCTTCTCCTCCTCCCTACTCCCCTCAGCTTAGCGTCCTGGTCCTAAGAAGAGAGCAGGAAGTTGGCTGAGCAGAAGGTACGCATAGATTTGTTTCCCTCTGCTCTTGACTGTAAATGTGATGTCTAGATATTTTCAGTTCCTGCCGCCTTGACCTTCCTGCCATGGTGGACCATGTCCTGGTTTATTTTCTGTTGCTGTGATAAGCATCGTAAGCAAATATATAACTCAGGGAGGAAAAGATAGCTTACATTCCCAGGCAACAGCCTGTCATTGGAAGAGATCAGGGCAGGAGGAGCCTGGAGCAGAAACTATGGAGGAGGCCTGCACACTGGCCTGCTTCCTGACTCGGCTCGGCAAGCATATTTACAGAGGCCAGGACCACTGGCTAAGGGACGGTGCATCCACTGTGGGCTGGGGCCTCCTGCATCAGTGACTACAGTGCCCCACATACGTGCTTACAGGCCAGTCTGAGCAGGGCGAACTCCTCAACTGAAGGGCCCCGCTTCCACTCCTCGGTGACTCTGCTTTGTGCAAAGCTGATCAGTGGAGACTGTGCCCAGGGTATTTATCACAGCAGAGGTGAAAGCAGGAAGATTAGAGCCATGTTCCGTACTCTAACTTAGTAAATGTTTGTCCTTTTGGCCTGTGCTCTCCCTCTGCACCAAATGTTAATTTCCTGTGTCACCTGCATCTTACTTCATGGACGTTATATTTGGCTTTAGCTAACTTACCTTCTTCCTCTGTTAGCAAATGTTCTTAATGTGGGACGTTCTCGAGTTAATCATATTTTATAAAACAATGTATCTTTACTGTGTGTGCAATGGCGTTTTGCTTGCAGGTATGTCTGTGTGAGGGTGTTGGATCCCCTGGACCTGGAGTGACAGACTATAACTGCCGTGTGCGTGCTGGGATTTGAACTCACGTCCTGGAAGAGCAGCCAGTGCTTAACTGCTGAGCCACCTCCTCAGCCCCAGGACTAGTATTATTTTTTAATTTGGTCTTAGTACATAGCCCAGGCTTGACCTCGAACTCTTGCTTCTTCAGCCTAAGCTAAGATGCTTGGCCGTGCGTCACCACACCTGGCCTGCTCAGAATTTTGACTTGTTCCTGCTCCCAGCACACTCAGAGCTAGGAGGCTTCCTCTCTCGCCGCTGACCCTGACACAGCCCGGAGTCTCAACATCAGGGCTGAGAAGTAACTCTTTTGAGCTGTCATAAGCCCTTTGAAGAGCCAGGCAGTATCTGAGCACCCGAGCTTGTCACTCACTTTCATACAAACAAGTAGGCAGAGTCCTATCGGATCACGGCCACGCCCCCATGAGACAGTTGTCACCGGAGGGAAAAGGAAATCAAGGCATCTGAGCGTGGCCTGTCGAATTCTAGATATCTAAAGAGGAGAACTGGAAAGAAGACCCAGTTCTGACACGACTGATGCCAGATGGCGTCCCTTAACGTTTGTACGTTTGAGCCATTTGCCTACTCTCTTATTTAATTACTAAAGTCATTAGGAGCTCTTAGGTACCACACGGTGTACAAAGTGACACCTGGATGAGCAGCTGTGGTGTATGCCCTCATGGGAGTTCGGAAGGGAAACGGACAACTGCAAAAGAGAGCGGTGAGAGAAGAAACAGGAGAGGCTCCTAGAGAAGCATTGAAGTAAGCATCGTGGGGGAGGGGCCATGGGGGAGGGGCCATGGGGGAGGGGCCATGGGGGAGGGGCCATGGGGAGGAGCTGCCAGGGCACGTTCTGGTGAGATGACGCGCGCACTGCCTTACAAATTAGGATTTACGATTAAGTTACGAGCAAGTTACTTATGATTAAGTCTGGTGGCGGGGCAAGGGAAACACCCAATGTTTCCAGTGGGTGGAGCATCAGGAGCAAAAGCACAGATGTGTGATACATGCATTACTATTTCCATAACTACTCAGCAAGCATAAAAATGTGAGCTAGAGGCATGGCTCGGTGCCTAAGAGCATGTACTGCTCCTGCAGAGGACCTAGGTTCGAAACTCAGCAGCCTAATCAGATAGCTCACAGTGACCTGGAGCTCAAGCATTGGGGTTGGGGAGGAGGTCTTGGCGCCCTCTTCTGGCCTTCTTAACGTTAGACCCTAGACAAAATATTAGGCCTAGATGGGTTGTTAAGGCCTAGGTAAAATATTAAGGCCTGGGTAGCAGTTACCTGGCTTAGCCTGCCATTATAAGAAAATGTCCTCAAATGTTTCTGCTGTTACCAGGACCCTGAGTTAAGATCAAACAGGGTTTTTAAGCCCTAGATCTATAGACATTTGTGCCAAGTTACTTCACCAATCAGGATTTAGGGATAGGAAACTTTATTTTTTTTTCTTCTTTTTTTTGGAGCTGGGGTCCAAACCCAGGGCCTTGTGCTGATAGGTACTTTCTAGTGCCGAGATTGATTACATATTCTGTGCCCTGGGAAAGCAGTCACGACAGGAGTCAGTAGAACTGCTTTGTGGAGTTTCCCATAATGAGCTTGGACCCGAACCAGCCACCCAGCAGCACCTCCTGCGCCTGTGTGTGAGCTTTTATGATAGGTGCTTTTATAAGCTGGTCCTGGGATGGACTCCAACATAAGAGAGTCACCTGCACCAATATGAGAAACTATCTGGAATACAACTTTGAGTAGGGGGTCAAGTAAAGTCTGAGTTCACAAGACCTCACTAGGAACTGACTTCCTACTTGGCAGAAGGAGACAAGTGCTTGGGTAACTGATATCCTGGTTGGCAAGTGACGTCATGAATGCTAGAGAAGGCAAGTCCCCTGCCCCAGCTGAATACCCCAACCAATGGGAGGAGGATGAATGTACAACAAAGACGTGTTCCTAAGGAAATCCCCTATCCCTAAATTCTGATTGGTGAAATAACTTGGCAGGATGTTTGTGGGTTTGGGGCTTAAAACTCTGTAGGATCGAGTCATGGTTGAGTTCTGAAATCTGGACCATGGCCCTGGTTGAACATTCCTGGGGCATATGCTTAATAAACCATCATGTCTGACTGAGATGGGTGTTCTGTGGTTTGCAAAGTGACTCTTGAACCCTAACACTGAGGTGTCTGTACCCGTGTGTACAAGCTCCCATACAGAAACACTATTAAAGACAAAACAAATATATTTTTTTAAGCCTGAAAGCATTCCTTGAACTTAAATTCTCTGAAAAACAAAGGTTTGCTGTCCCGGGAAGCAATTAATATCTTTACCTTAATATTGATTATGACATCGGGCTGCAATTCTAAATGTTTAATAATTTCTATTTGCTTCAAAGAGGTCATGTTATCCTGTGAGAGTGACGGAATTTCAGTGAGGATGTAGCCTGTAAAACATAAGTTGACAGTGTGTAATATTGTCACCATGGGAGGGCAGGCTTCATTATAGTTAGTTTATAAAATACTGCATGGCTACTACTGAGTAAGTGCGATTCATAAAATCATATCACAAATTTTAAGTTTGTTAGTTAATAGTTATTCCTGTATGAAGTGTAGCTATGAATAATGTTTTCTGGTAAAAAAAAATCATCAAGCTAAGAGGAAACGTCTTTAAAAACTCTAAGTCAGGGAAGATGGCTCAGTGGGTAAGGGTATTTGTCACAAGACCAGTGACCTGAGTTCGATTCCCCGGGATTCGTTTACTAAAGGGAGAGCCAACTCCCTCAAGTTGTCACCTGACCTCCATATGTATGCCGTAGCTCCTCCCTACCCCTAACAATACATATTCTAAATTCTTTAAAAATCTGTTTATTTTAGATGAAACAGTTATGGAAAGAAACTGCATGCTAATATTTCTTTTAACCCAGGTTAGAAACAGTCCTATGACTTTTTATATGACCTATTAAATTAGTACCAAAAAACATAGCAGGTCACCTGCATATGCGCTATCTATGTAAATTACAGAGAGTGAAGAAACACCCAGGTATCATCTGTAGTGCATAACCATCAGAATATAGTAAGAGTTAGGCTTTGGACATCTATTGGCTTGCATCCCACCCAGAAGCCTACATCTTCTCATTAAATGTGTCTTGGGTACTGCAGTCATATTGATTTCCTTAATACACCTTTAAATTATGTCACTTGCTTGGCCCAAGAGACATTTCTTTTACTAATGAAATGGGTCTCAATTCCTCAGCTAGAAATTAAAGGCCTTTGTTAGGGCTTTATTAAAACATTTTATTGGGGCTGGCTCGAGTTCAGAGGTTTAGTATGCTATCGTCACGGTGGGAAACATAGCAGCATATAGCCAGGCAGACATGGTGCTGGAGGAGCTGAGAGTTCTACACCCTGGTTCACAGGCAGCATCAGGAGACTGCCACATTAAGCCTAACTTGAGCATAGGAGACCTCAAAGCCCGCCCCCACAGTGACGCACTTCCTCCAACAAGGCCACACCTCCTAATAGTGCCACTCCCTATGGGCCAAGCACTCAAACACAGGAGTCTATGGAGGCCGTCCCTGTTCAAACCACCAGACTTCAATATATTTTTCTGCTATTTCTGATCTATTTCAGGTGATGTTGTTCTCCCAAGGATATATTAATGCTTCTTCCCCATTTTGTTGCAAATATCTTGGTTTTGGTCTTTTCTCCTTAGTTGCCCTGGCTTCTGTTGCCTTGTCTGAAGAATTAGAGGAAGCAAAGCCCTTGCTCAGAACCCTTTTGTACAGGGAGAGACTTTTTGGGTGTGTAATCAGAGAGCAGGCGGGGTGAACAGTAGTTGCCCAGGCAATGTGTAGCCTCAGAGGGAGGCTGCTCCGCCACAGAGACTGATGCCTACCACCCAGGGTGACAGGAGAGCTGTGGGTAGAAACCAGAGGCCTTGCAAGAAGGGTTATGACATGTTTTGATGCTGTGACTCTGGGTAGTAGAGCGCTAAACAACACTGGGTGGTTTTTTAAAAGTAACCGTGGACATTTGAGGATTAAAACGAAAAGATACATTTGAATCTATCTGAGATGCTCCGCTCGGGAGGGGCTGGGGGATTCCTGAGCCATTATCTAGAAAGAGGAAGGCGTGCATGCGGGCGAGCACACATACCAAAGTGAGAAACTTCTGGAGACTTGATCTTCTCCAGGACCAACTTTGTGACCAGCTCGTCTGGGACGGTGTGACCGCTTACCAGCAGTGACTGCAGCTAGAACAACAGGCACAGATGTTATGCGTTGCTGTAACTCTCTATCTGGGATTCGCAAGCTTGGGGTTACCGTAGTACTTTTGAAATGTAGATTTGCTCACCATAGTTCCGGTTTCATTCTCAGCCGCAATGTGCTCTTCCAAAACCGATATAGCTAAAACATGAGTTCGAAATATGAGTGCAAGCTGAGACTGGGATTGCTAAAGTTAAGAAACGTTTTCTGATTGTTTGGTAACCGGTAGCGAAGATTAATGTGGGGGTGTCGCTAAGGGGATTTTCTAAGCATATTTAGAATGCTACATCGTTTAAAGTGGCTCACAGCAGGCAATGAACTGTTCTGCAGAGAGCTTTTGCTGGCCACCCACCAACTCAGCAATCTTAGTGGAGTTACTGCCTAAACACCATCGTGCCTTGGATGAGTGCTCTGTGGGAAGCAGTAGACAGAAGGAGGAGGAAAAGTGGTGGTGGTGACAGCTGCAAATGATCTCACATCACACAAAAAAAAGTAGACAGCAGTATTATCAATCTAGATCTTTTTACATCCCAGTCAAAGGAAGAACCTTGCTGGGCTCAAGAGATGGCTCCGTGGCTAAGGGCGCTGGTTCTTCTTCCTAGAGGTCCTGAGTTCAAGTCCCAGCAACCACGTGGTGGCTCACAACCGCCTCTTTGATTTGATCCCACATCTAGCAAGCAGAAGTATACGTGTATGTCAGCGCACTCATGTACGTAAATGAGTAGATTTTTAGTAATAAAAAAGGAACCCTGAGAATTCCAGGAAATATGCCATTCTCTGATGGAAGAGAGCCCAGTGAGATGGTGGGACCCCATCTTTTAAGACTTCCTAAACATAAACTTTTTAATTAAAAAAAAAAAAAGCTGGAGAGGTCGCCCAGTGGCTGCTCTTGTACAGGACACACATGGTGGCTCAGAGCCGTCTGTAACTCCAGTTCCAGAGGCTCCGAGCCCTCTTCTGGCTCCTCAGGCACAGGCACATGAGTGTGAACATTCTGTCATGTTGTCCTCATCACTCCTCTGTCCATCTGATGAACACTGACTTCCTGAGAGCATCAACCCAGCCATGTGCTATTAAATGTGTTTGGCTCCGCCTTTCTGCTAAACCTCTATGGGCCACCTCTCTAGCCGTTCATTTTTTAATTAAAAAAAGTTTATGTTTAGGAAGCCTTAAAGAATGGGGTCAGGTCCCCACAATTCCACTGGGCTCTCTTCCATCAGGCAAAGCAAAGCACCCATACAATAGAGAGAAACAAATCTTTTCTTAAAAGGGGGAAACATTTCAGAGTTCTAGGAGAGTGTGCTCCCAGTTACCAGACTATTCTACACACACACACACACACACACACACACACACACACACGCACACACACCTCATTTACACTAATGGAATGCAGTAACATCCTTGCCAACAATGACTGCAGTTATTCCAGTGAAGTCAGTGGCTCACCAACTTGTTAGGCAAATATGAATCAGTGTGAACCATTTTTAATGATATGAGGTTATTTTCTTCTTTTCTTATATTGCTTAGATTTGGTTCTAATTATACGAGTGTTGTGTGTGCACATGTGTACGTGCTGTGTGTATACCTGTGTGTGTGCACGCTGTGTGTATGTGTGTGTGTGTGTGCACATGTATATATGTGAGCACATGGAATGAAAAGCTAGAGATCGACCGACTCATTCCTCTGGATCTTTCCACCTTGTAGGCGGGGCTTGGGACTTTCTAGCCAATTAGGCGAGGCTGGCTGACCAGTGAGCTCTAGGAATCCTCCTGCCTCTGCCTACCCAGCACAGATCATAAGCGTGTGCCATCTCACCTGGCTTGTTGCGTGCATACATGCTGGGGATGGAACTCAGGACCCCATGCTTGTGTGCTTGTGTGACAAGGACTCTCCCGATTGAGCCCTCTCTTCACTCCCTTCTGTGACAAGTTTGCTATTTATTCTGGCCTTACTTTTCTATTAGGAAATAAATAGCTTTACTGGTTAGAAGGATGTGGTGTGTGTGTGTGCTGTGTGTGTGTGTTGTGTGTATGTGTTTTGTGTGTGTGTGTGTTGTGTGTGTGTGGTGTGTGTGTATGTGTGTGTGTGTGGTGTGTTTATGTGTGTTGTGTGTGTGTATGTTGTGTGTGTGTTGTGTGTGTGTGTTGTGTGTGTGTGGTGTGTTTACGTATGGTGTGTGTGTGTATGTGTGTGTGTGGTGTATGGTGTGGTGTGTGGTGTGGTGTGTTTATGTGTGTTGTGTGTGTGTGTTGTTAAAAATAGACCTTTTTCTAATAAAAGTAATAAAGTCCTGGGAAATGCTCTGAAGAAAAGCGTCAGTTCTTTCTCTCTTCATTTTTTACGAAGATGCTCTCTCACACACATATAAACAGTTCTGATGGAAATAAAGATTTAGCAGAAAGGGAGAGCCAAACACATTTAATAAACGTGGCTGGGTTGATGCTATTACAAAGTCAGTATTCATCAGGCAAGCAGAGGAGTGATGAAGAGAATATGACAAAATATAAATTATGGAATCTCAGACAGGTGTTCATCATGCAGTTCTACTTTATATGAGTCTTTGAAATTGTTCATACTAAAATACTGAGAAAAAAAAATCAAATTTACCTTCAACACGAATACATTTCCATGCCTGTGCTATGCTCCGGGCTAACGTTGTCTTCCCAACCCCCTTTAAAAGAGAAATGTTTTTTAAAATACAACAAAATGGTCACGTCATGGTTAAGGAGAGGCACAAACTTTAGGAATCCCATGGATGGTTATTATTCCATAAATATTTACCTATAAAATGAAGGGAGCCCTATGTATTTACAACTTCGTTTTCTCCGCTAATTCTTACGTATTATACACATCCTGACCTTTTAAAGTATATTATCCTTTAAGGAAATTGGGAAACTATACCTGGAATTAGGAAGCTGTGCCATCAGGATATTGCAAGAATTTATAATCTTAATTATAAACCATTATAAAATATATGGAGATTTTGGCGACTTCTGTTTAAACAATTTTCTTTCTTTCGTCTTCTTTTTGCAGTACTGGGGTTCCACATATTGTGCCTATGTAGGTGAAAACGTTCCTTAACCAATATCATGGGATGGGGCCTGTGTTTAGTTCTTATTCTGAGACAGAGCCTCAGTAATTGTCCCAGGCTGGCCTTGAACTCACTCAGCAGCCAGGGTGGGCTTTAAGGTTGTGACTTTCCTGCCTCAGCGTCCTAAGCTGCTCATGAAGTGACGTTTGCATCTGGGTGACGTCAGTGGTGACCCTTTTAGATACATAATGAAAATTGTTGGAAATATTTCTTGGTACCTGTCCTATGGTTCCTATCAGAAGTTAAGCGAAAGATGGGATTTCTATTAGCTGCTGCTGTTCTGGAAGTTTCCCTACCTGAACAGCCCCATCCCCTAACTATCAAGTAGCTTTGCAGCTGAAAGCCAAGCTCACACTGGGGGATCCTTCCTACAGCTGCCTAGAAGCAGACAGTCTTAACAACAGCCCCTTCTGGTTTCTTCCCACTGTGTGAAGAAGACAGTTGCTTCTCTAATATACTACATACTCACTGACCCCGGCCCCAGCCCCTTCCAGTGCTAAAACATACCTGCTTCTACAGCCAGAGCGCCTCAGGACAAGTTTCTAGGTAAACCTTACATCCAAATAAAATCTGAAATAACCTTAGACCTCAGATCGGAACAGTCACATGGCACAGAGTTTCTATAAGTAATTTCCATATAATATTAAAGCAAACCTTCATATAGCTGTGGTTCCTTTGCTGGTGCACAGCGTAAGAAGACAGACAGTTCCTATGCAAAACCAGGGTCGTATCGGAGTTGAAGTAATGTTGTGAAAATATATCAGACACTAAAAGATAAGCACACTTTGCGGATCCCGTTCTTGTATGCTAATATAAGAGTAAGAGTTTTTAAATAAGATATAGTCAAGTGTGAGGAGAGATAACTTACAGGTTTCCCAAATATAATAAAGCAGGCTGGTTTGGACAGCAGACAGTTCCTGTCCGTTTCATCTTCGTTAAAGATGTCTGCGAATGGATGTTCTTCTGTCTTTTCTTCAGAAGCCATGATTCAGAATGCTACGATAGAAAAGGCGGAGCAGAAGGGCTTACGGTGTGGGGCAGTGGTGTGGGGAAGATCGCTGAGAACTTACTTAGCTCAGAAACCTATCATCAAGTGTGAGAGAAAAACAGCATGTAACCAAAGGTGTTCAAAGGAAAGCCAACATGTCCAAAAGACCAAATTTAATATATATATTTATATTTATATATTTATTTATATATATCTGCAATCATGTTGCAATACTTTTAAATTTCTACAAGGCTTTTGGAAAGCTTTTGCCAGTTTGAGCTGTTAAGTGGATTTCTGGGCACAGCCTTCTTCAACTTTAAGCAGATTTTAATTTATGCTGCTTCTGTTGGAAGGAATCAGAATACATTGGGACTGTAAGTTTTTGAATTTGTACGAAGACCACATCTTATTTTCAAGCACTTGTAAATTGCTTATGTGTTTAAACCAATAAAATGTTTACTCATACAATGAGTCTATTATGTAAATAATAATGACATAAACCATTTTTCTTGGCTACAGTGAAATAATTATGAATGTATTTAAAGCCCAAATTCTGAAAACTAAACAAATCCTAATAAAGTACTTTAATAGATCAATATATCCATAAAAAATTAAAATGGAAATTATAGACTGTTAAATTCATGCTAGTATTATTAGCTAGCACTATTAAATTAAATTGTAAAAAGTAGAAATAAGACAAAATGTGAAGATATAACCACAAAAATAAAATAGAATGTTGGAAACAAATTCCAACAGATCAGTTTGAAAGGCAAACTTTGACGGACTGGATTTTAAACCTTTTAAAGGTCTTTCTTTGCAGGTCTCACATCTCACGATAAGCAAGTCCTGGGCTGTGTCCCCGGTCCGGCATTTCTCAGGGAGAAGCTAAAGCCTGTCTCAGTTATTGCTCTTGGAATGCTGTGCGGACGGTGCAGAGAGAAATGTTCACCCAGGAGAACTTAGACCAGACAGGAGTTTCAGGTACTTCTGTTCTTTCATGGCTAAACCCCTGGCAGCGCCACCCACAGGCTGACTTCATTGCTGGCTAAGTTCTTGAAAGCTTGGAAGAACGGAAACCCACGTTAACAGAGGTGGAAATGCTGGACCTGCTTGGGCAACTGATTAGAGAAAGGTGTTAAAGGTTATAGAACTGGGAAGTTAGATTGAAATTACTGCGAGGTCAGAGATTCATTAGCACGCTGTGCTCTCTGGAATGGCGAGGGCTACTCCTTCACTAACGCCATAACGCGGAGGCATCGGCATCAGTGCGGAGTTGCCCAGTAGTGGAACTTTGTAGCCCAGGGCTGCGGGTAGAGGTGAGGCTGTTCTGGTTCTGGGTTCCCATGTGTCACCGGGGATGACTGGCTTTAGAAGGGCAGAAGCCACTTATAAACAAAATTTCAAACTGGAAAGCTGCCTTAGGGCTTTATTGCTGTGAAGAGACACCATGACCATGGCAACTTAAAAACAAAACAAGACAAAGCAGAAAACCAACCAAACCTTTTATCGATTCTTTGTGAATTTCACAATGTGCGCTCCAAGCCCACTCATCTCCCTGTTCCTCCATATCGGTGCTTTACCCTTGCAAACCTCCCAAAAGAAAAAATAAAAATAAAAACCTCCATGTCGGGCTGGACAGATGGCTCAATGGTTAAGAGCACTGACCGCTCTTCCAGAGATCCTGAGTTCAAATCCCAGCAACCACATGGTGACTCACAACCATTTTTAATGAGATCTGATGCCCTCTTCTGGTGTGTCTGAAAACAGCTACAGTGTATATAATAAATAAATTACAAAAACAAAAACCTCCATGTCTTCACGGAAGCTGCCGTGTGTCACACAGTGCCCCACACAGATACTCGAAATCTTCATTGCAATGACTCACTGGTCATTGGCTTCTGCCACACTATCATTATTAGATTCTCACTGGGACTCCTCTCAGATATCCTGTTGTTGCCCCGTGTCCTGTTGTCATGGAGATCCTGCAGCTTTGGATCTGCAAGACCATTCCCTTACATGCTCCAGAAGATCTTCGATGGGGTAGATGTTGGCGTGGGCCAACTCGAAGCCCTGGATCTGGCAGCCAAGTTGTTCTGTCTCCAGCTCTTCCAAGCTTGGGCTACCAACACCAGCTCTCTTGCTCTCCTGCCCTTGGGGCTGGCTTGCTCATGCCCACACACACCACGGGGGCCACCTCTGCCTCATGAAAGCCCCACAGGTGTCTGCGGCACTAATTCACTGAGGAGGAGGCTGGGAGTCCTCAAGAACGGACTGAAGCAACACTCCACAAGTATTCAAACGGGTGATACCTTACTTCTTTTGCGAGAGAAGCTTGTAACCACCAAGAGGAGAGCTCTGGGGACTGACATCTGTCTTTCTAGCAAGGACCATTGGGCAGAGAGAGTGCTGCAGCAGCCCACTGAGTGGTAAACTAGAGAATGTGATAGAGTCTAGGCAGGTCTGGAAGGGCAAAAATAAGGTTCATAAATATGTATTCCAGGCCCCCTATTCTGGGCCCTGTTATCTGTCTCTTATGTTTCTATTTTAGGTCAAAACTTAGTTAGCACTCCCTGAGAACAGCTATCAGAGAGAAAACATCACGGGAGAATTGTGATGTATTGATGGAAGCTGTAAATGCCACGCTTCTAGATTTTAGTGGCTCTGGCAAGTAGCTTTGAAAAATAGCAATCAAGGTAGATGTTCCTGCAGGCAGAGCCTTAAGCAGAGCTTATAATTCCTCAAACTGGCGGGGGGATTCTGAATGGCTTCATCCAGGGCACACAGGAGCAAGGTCAGAAGAGAAAAAGCCCATGATTGGACTTGTAAACCACTTGGCAGATACACTTAAAGTGAGCCCTTCCCAGCCACGCTCTTTTGTAACTGCTTCCGTTGAATGCGGTTGCGTGGGATCTGTGACTTGCTTTTCATGATTATTTTATATTATATTTTGCTTTATCTTAGCAGTTGGGGAGAGGCTTCCCATGGGCTCTGAAGTCAGCCGCTATATTGTAGGAGGGCCCTGGAGTAGGGAGAGCATTGTCTGGCCTCCAGGTGTGGAGAGCAACAGGTAGCCAACAGCTAAAGGAAGCAGGAACCCCCGGTGCTATTGCCAGAGATGGATTTTCTCAATAATGGAATGGATTCCTAGTTGTCCATCCAGTGGAAAGTAAATTTCAGTTAACACCCGATTGCAGAGGACCCCACTGATCTATGCCACAAGCCCTGGCCGTGGAAACCGTGAGGTAATAAACAGTTTAAGATGTCAAATTTGTAGCGATCTGTTCTGCAGCATAGAAAACCAAGTCCATCCACAAACCATCCACCTATGAAAATGTACCAAGCAAACAGGTGAGCAAGGTAATCATCCCGCAGATGCCAGCCAGTCTTTCCCGGCTCCTCTTAGTCCTACGGGTTCCTAAGTGGAAATGCCTTGGTGGCAGGGATAAAGTAGCTAACACTATGACGTGATTTAGTGAGGCTCCTCCACGATAGTCACTAAACCGATGTTCTACATCTCCACAGCAGAGATGATGCTAAGAGTTTAGTGTGATACAATCTCTCCAGGAGCCGACCTCCCATCACTGACAGACTGGCTCTGCGGGACTCTTCCCACCGTGAGGGACAAGTGACATGGGCGGTGGGGAGAGTGTGCCTTCCCTATCTGGAGCCTGTTGGCCAGCACCGCTAACAAATGGTTACATTGTCTCATTTATCATCATGAAGCTCACGTGATATCGCATCAAATCAAAGGCTTTACAGTAAAGAGTGTAAGATGCGTGCAATTGTGAGATCCACTTTCTCCACCACATCCCAGCTCGCTTAGAAGCTGCCTGCGTGTTAGACAGACCTCCCAAAGGTCCCGGTATGGCACACTTTAGTATTATGTGGGATAGAGACAGCCAGTGTATTTCAGGACTAGAAATATGCTCTGAGCCAAGAAACAGGAGAAGTGGCTCTCATCCCCACACCCCTGTGATTGACACGGGCAATTCGGATGGACTTGGGCAATTTCTCACAATCTTAGGCTCTGGTGGTGGTAGACTGGGTTTGATTGCTAGGAGAGATGGTTGTATCAAAGATCTCAGTCAAGGTTTCATAAAACTAAAAGAATTGTTACCAACTGGTCACTTTTGGACCTAGGAGGAGCCTATGAGGAGTCAGGCTGGCAGGGGAGGTAGGCTTGGTGTTGTATAGCTGGGGTTGGAAAAGTAACCTTAAACTCAGGATTCTCTAGGACATGTATTCATGCCACAACACAGGAATGAAAGCAGGACAAGCAACTTAGACTCACATTAGTCCTGGCCAAGAGTAGGGAAAGCCTAGGGATGTTAGAGAGACGGAGATGACTGAACAGTTAGACGCCCAGGGTTAACTGCAGTGGTGAACTCTGCAGCCGACTTCATTAACTTCCCTAGTCACTAGCCTCAAGGATTGGCGATAGGCTGTCACCTCAGTGTGGGGACAGTGGGTATGAGTGGCTCACAGGGTGGAACGCAGCAGATCCCTCCTCATGCATGTGCGATGCAACTTTTCTAGGTTACTACCAGACTTTTGGATACCAGTTTGTGGGACTCTGTGGGTGAACTTCCTCCAAGCTGCCACGCCCTCTCTGTCTGAGTACAGGCAAACTGGAATTTCCAAGACATCCTACTCTGCCATAGCAGGCTTCAACCAGTTATACACAGGAGTTGGCGAGCGACCACAACGCCCCTCCCCCCACTCCCCCATCTCCCCCAGCCACAGCTTCCTGGAAAGGGAATGGTTCCAAGGTATGTACTCCTCATTCCCTAGTGAGCCTACTTAGCTACCGAGAAGCTTGCTTGACAATATTCCCCTTTTCCAAGTGCCCCTTCCCGCCCCCAGCTTCTGGGGATTCTGGAAACAACTTGGCACGTGATGTAAACCAAGAGAGTTCTCAAAGAGAAGTGGTCCACTGTAGTATAGAATAATAATTGAAAACAATATTTGAAAATCAGGTTATATTATTTTTAAAAAGTGACTTTCTTAAGTCAAAACGCTCTTCAGACGTTTAGCTTACACTAGGAAGAGCTGGTTTCCATTTCAAAGTGGAAAAGTTAAACGGTGCGATTCAAGATGGAGAGAGGCGGATCTCTGGGGCTTGCTGACTGAGGGAGCGCATCCAGCCTAACCTCTGGCTTACACATGGATGCACACACGCACACAGACAGACAGACACACACGCATGCACAAGCACGCACACACACAAGCACGCACACATGCACACACACGTACACACACACAAATGCACGCACACACAAATGCACGCGTGCACACACACACACACGCGCGCACACACACACACACACACCAGCCTAAAATGCCAGAACTGAGACTCCTGCCACCTTTCTAGTTTCTCAATTAAAAAAAAAGATGCATTAAACTGAAACGAAACCTATAGTAGATACTCATACTTTAGAAACCTTGTAAAGTCCTAACTGTGAATCTACAGCAAACTTTAATATCCTTTTCAGCTATGAGTTTGCATTTTTAAAGTGTCATTGCCTTTTCAGCATGAGAACCCTCCAGCGGTGAATTCTGGAATACAGAGGGGTCCCTGTGAAACCTATCACTTCCCGCCTATGCTGGCTTAGCCCCCCACTATGTTACACTCTGAGGCAGGTGTTTAGTCTGTATTTGTGAGGCAAATACCTCAGCTGAAGGGAGAACTGGTTTTTTGAAAAGTCGATTTATGAAGAGATCGTAGTTAAGCTTTGCAAGAAAATGAACTGATCTGGGGTCCCCTCCGGAAGGGCCCTTCCCTGCAACTGATAACTCAGAAGGTGGACTATGCCCTCCTGCCTTTGCTTACCTGGTCCCTGTGAACGGTATCTATCTCCTGGGGACCTAGGGATCTGTTAGGCGGTTGCCTTGGAAACCTATAGGCGGTGTTCAGGGCCTCTTGGAGGGCGGGGCCTCGGGAGGTGGCGCTGTAATTCGGAGTGAATTCTTAAGCTTGGGCTTAAATGTAGTCATAATTGTAAAACACCTTTCCCACAGTGTGGAGGCGATGAACAAAGCGAGTGCGTATATTGTCTACTTATGCTCAGACAGCAAACGGGCAAACCTTACCTTAGCTAGAACCGACTCTTAACAGCAGCGCGCGCCCCCTACACGGCACGGTCCCTTTTAGAATTCAGACCGTTAGCCTCACACATAAAATGTGCAAATACCAAAGGCGCTGCATCTAAGTAATTAAGAAAGATTTGTGGGCCATACCGCCACAATATGAGCTTTAATTGACTCTCGTGGGAATAAAATAGGCGACAAAAGAGGGACAATCACTGGCATCCAGGAAACAGGTTTCAGGAAAATAAAGAGTAGATAGGAAGAAACAGACCAATTGCATCACAGAAAAGCTGCTTCAAAAGGAGAACCCAACCACCTGATCTCTTTTCTTTAAAGATCAACATAAACCAGATTTTTTTCTTTTTGTTTGGCTTTTGCCCTTAAGAAAGATGGCACCCTTAGCATCCGCCCTCAGCGACGCCTTGATCTTGTAGCCCCGCCCCTCGCGTCCGGACCTGGCCTGTTGGGAGGCGGGGCTCGGGGAATCCGGAAGCACCGGGCTGCTGCTGTCTCCTGAGGGTTTAGGGTTCCGACGTTGTCATCGTCAGGTGGATCTGGTGTGCTGGGTCTGCGTGCGGAGTCTCCTCTGTCTCCGGGGGGGGGGGGGCCCTGAAACTGTCACGACCTAGGCCGCGGCTTGGTGCCCTGTAGTGAGGCCTCCATTGGCTGGAGCCATGCCCACGGCCGCTGCCCCCATCATCAGTTCGGTCCAGAAGCTGGTGCTCTATGAGACTAGAGCTGTGAGTATCCGCAGCGGCGGGACGGGGCGGGAGGACAGTGCAGCGGGCGTCGGGGGACTCTGTGGAGTCGTAGGGAAGAGGCAGCACCCGGTACAACTCCCCTCTCCTGCAAGCTCCGCTGCAAGCTCGCCTGCCAGGACCATGCAGTCAGGCACTGGTGGGTTTGCACGTCTGTGCTGCTTTGGAACCTTGGCTGGAAAATGTGCATGCAAACAGGTGCTTGTGGCATACAGGAACTGCGCACAGCTTCTGAACCAGTTCCTCTTACTTGCTTTCTCATAATCTTGAAGTTCTTGAGTCCACTCCTTATAGTTAAGTCAGGGGGGTATGAAAAAAAATGTGAACTTTGCCTAGGTAGCTTCTATTTTGCGATTCTGTGATATACCATCACTGTGATTGGTCTTAATCATATGCACAGTTTTTGCTGGTATTCGAGGTTCTGTGACCCGGACACTTCTGTTAATAGTTCTCCGGCTTGCAGAGTGGTGCTAATAGAACTTACTATTTTCTCATTTCTGTGGTTGGGAAACAAAGTTACTATAGTGTGGCTTATCTGAATCTGGCCTTTACCATGATATTAGGGTGTGTGTTTAAGATAATTTACTTCACAGTCACAAACTTATGAGTATCTCGTACGTATATTTTCAGCGAACTGTGGCTAGTCTTCAGTAGGGGGAGTACAAGAAAGTATTTACCTTCCCCCACCCCCGTTTCAGTCATTACACCGTCCTAGTAGTGTCTGTTTTGTTTTATGTGTGTACAACTTCTGATTCTAAATTAATTTGGTAAACAAGTCCATTTGATGGAATCAAGACCAGAAGATGGACAATAGTATTTACAACTATCACCACATCTCCTCAGAGAGCCACGTAGAAATACCCAGTTTTAACACTGAAATAAGACTTTACACTTTTTGTAAAATGGGCTGGTAAATGTCCTTAGTAAGAAACTTAAATACATTGTCACATAGGAAATTTAACTGAGCATTCTGAGGACCTGGCTGAGATGTTGTGTTCTTTATAAAGCAGAATTTCTTTTCCACAAGTCTTCAGTGGCACCCATGCTGAGGAGGGCAAACCCTGTCAGAAATTGTAATTAATTAATTAATTAATTAATATAGTGTGTGTATGTAGTGCACGTCCATGTGTGTGCCCACGTGGAGAAGTGTGGAGGCCAGAGGTTGACTTTAGATGTCTCTCATTAAAGCTGGAGCTTCCATATTGACAGACTGGCTGGCCAATGAGCGTCCCTCCTCCCAGGCTCCGCCTCTCTGCTGCCCCTGAGAGCATATGGCTCTGGGGTTATGGCTTGTTACTGTGTGGGGCTTTTAGTAGGTCCTGGGAATCTTTACCCACTAAACCAAGTTTCCAGACCAGTAACTATTTGTGTGAGTGTGTGTGTGTGTGTGTGTGTGTGCGCGCGCGCGCGTGTGTGTGTGAATGTGTGAGAGTGTGTGTGTGAGTGTGTGAGTGTGAGTATATATGTGAGTGTGTGTGTGTGTGTGTGTGTGTGTGCATGTGTGTGTGTGTATGCTTGTTGCTATTCATATACAATCTTTGCTTGTCCCCAGGCCATGATGATATTTTGCTTTGTCTCATTGAAAAGATTCACAGTTTTTGCTTTTATGTCACCATCTGTTTTATATTAAAGCCATTTATACATAGTTAGGGCTACTATTGCTATGATGAAACAAATATGACTAATGAAACCTGGCAAAGAATTTATTCAGTTCATACTTCCACATCACCGCCCATCACTGGAGGAAGTCAGGACAGGAACTCACACAGGGCAGTAGCTGATGCAGAGGCCATGGAGGGTGCTGCTTACTTGTTTGCTCCTCAAGGCTTGCTCAGCCTGCTTTCTTATAGACTCCAGGATCCATCAGCTGAGGGATGACATCACCCACAGTGGGCTGGGCCCTCCCCCATCTATTATTAATTAGAAAGAGCCCTACATCTGGATCTTACGGAAGCATTTTCTCAATTGAGGTTCCTTCCATTCATATGACTGTAGCTTGTGTCAAGTCGACATAAAGCTAGCCAGGACAACATAATGCAGGCCTTATGTGTCTTACCTATTGGAACAAGTTACCCCCCAAGTTAGTGGATCTAAACAGCATTTACTATTTCATGTAATTTCAGTAGACTGGGAGTCTGATCTGCTCTGCCTCAAGGTCTCAGAAGTTACAGTTGAAACGTCACCTGTGGTGCAGTTACCTGGAGGTTTAGATGCCAAGGACCAGCCTCAGCATGGAGAGCAGGGAAAAGAACATCTAGAAGTCCAATTGTAGATACAAGTTGTGTTCTGCTTGATACAGCTTTTCCAGTCCGCTCCTCTCTATGTTCTGCTGTCTCCCCGGAGATCTCTCTGTCTATATTCTGCTTGCCTGCTACTCTAAGAGATCTGTCTGTTCTCTTGTGAGTGTGTGTGTGTATGTGTGTGTGTGTGTCTGTGTGTCTGTGTCTGTGTTTGTGAGTGTGTGTGTGTGTATGTGAGAGTGTGTCTGTCTCTCTCTGTGTATGTATGTATGTGAGTGTGTGTGTGTCTGTCTCTCTCTGTATGTGTGTGTCTGTCTCTGTGTGTATGTGTGTATGTGAGTGTGTGTCTGTCTCTCTGTGTATGTGTATGTGTGTGTGTGTGTCTGTCTCTCTGTGTGTATGTGTGTGTGTGTCTGTCTCTCTGAGTGTATGTGTGTGTGTGTGTGTGTGTGTGTGTGTGTGTGTGTGTGTGTGTATCTTTCTGTTCCCCAAGCAGTTCTTTTTATCCTAAATTCTCTGGGTAGTTCATCTCCTGTAGTGGACAAGTCTTTTATTTTACATATCAATGCAGTCATTTACTCTAATTCTTAAGAGACAGGAAGCATACATTTTTTTCTTAACATTGCAAAAGAATTCAGAGATCTGTCCAAGCTGGCTCATACATAGCGTAGCTGCCTTTGTTCTTTAGATTCATGAAGCCCCTCATAATTCATATTGCATCATTATCTTTTTGCACAGTTGAGAAATTACTTATTTTCAAACTCATGTATTTAGAGTTCTTTCCCACAGCCTTAAGGGCTGTCCTGAAGGTCCAAGCGTCTGACGTTTTGCTGAGGCATAGACACACCTTTGTCTCCTGGACTCACACTGTTAGATCATCATGGAGTCACTTGCTGTGGGGCAGCCCCTGTGGGCCTTCTTTCCTGTTCTTGGTTCTTTTCAAGGCAGTAGAGAGGGAGGAGCATTGGTTGGGGGGTAAGACTTGGTCTTATGAGATATTTAGGGCTGCTGTATAGTAAGAAAATGTTTGCTGTCTTAGTTAGGGTTTTACTGCTGTGAACAGACACCATGACCACGGCAACTCTAATAAGGGCAATATTTAATTGGGGCCGGTTTACAGGTTCAAAGGTTCAGTCCATTATCATCAAGGTGGGAACATAGTGTCCAGGCAGACATGGTGCAGGAGGAACTGAGAATTCCATATCTTCGTCCTTAGGCTGCTAAGCAGAATACTGACTCCCAGGCAGCTAGGATGAGGGTCTTAAAGTTTACACCCAGTGACACACCTACTCCAACAAGGCCATACCTACTCTAACAGGGCCACATCTTCTAGTAGTGCCTGTCCCTGGGCCAAGCATGTACAAACCATAACACCTGTCTTAAGTCTAAGTCACTTAGCTTCAGTAGCTAGCCTGCCTGTCTGAGTTCCTCTGAGGTGAGAAGCTGTTTAGCACCTCATCATAAAACAGTAGGGGATAAGTGAAAAGATTTATTGCTGGTGCTTCTTTCTCTGGTCAGTCAGCCAGAAATCTCTTTGGCTAAACTGGTTAACTCTTTATGAACCAGAGAGGAAGGAAAGGAAAAGGATTAAGATGCTGTATATAGGCAAATATGCACAGACACATATACATTCAAACATTCGTACACCCACACTCTGGCTGGACCCAACTATATCAGTCACAATCAACTCCACAAGTATTCATGTATGTTTACGTACACACATGTACCCACAGACAAATATATAGACAAATAGACATATGCATTTGGATGGATGGATGGATGATGGATGGGTGGATGGATGGATGGATGGATGGGTGGATGGATGGATGGATGGATGGAAGGATGGGTGGGTGGATGGATGGGTGGATGGATGGATGGATGGATGGGTGGGTGGATGGATGATGGATGGAAGGATGGATGGATGGATGGAAGGGTGGGTGGGTGGATGGATGGATGGATGGAAGGAAGGATGGATGGAAGGATGGATAGATGGATGGATGGATGGATGGATGGAAGGAAGGATGGATGGAAGGATGGATAGATGGAAGGATGGATAGATGGATGGATGGATGGAAGGAAGGATGGATGGAAGGATGGATGGATAGATGGATGATGGATGGATGGAAGGAAGGATGGATGGAAGGATGGATGGATAGATGGATGATGGATGGAAGGAAGGATGGATGGATGGATAGATGGATGGATGGATGATGGATGGATGGATGATGGATGGATGGGTGGGTGGATGGATGGAAGGATGGATGGAAGGATGGATGGATAGATGGATGGATGGATGGATGGATGATGGAAGGATGGATGGATGGATGGATGGATAGATGATGGATGGATGGATGGATGGATGGAAGGATGGATGGATGGATGGAAGGATGGGTGGATGGATGGGTGGATGGATGGATGGATGGATGATGGATGGAAGGATGGATGGAAGGACGGATGGATGGATGGAAGGATGGATGGATGGGGCAAAGCTCCCCAAGTCAAACCACTCAACCAACAACTTTATTTCTCTTCTCTGTTCTTTTATACCTTGTTAGACAAAAGGTTCTTTAGAAAATTATCTCAGAGATAAAAATGTTACATAAAATGGGCATTACAGAAGGATGTTGATGCTAAGTTCCAAGCAGTGTTTCATTATAACATATTCATTAAAAGTTCAAGGCAACGGTTTTTTACATGGCCTTGCCTTATCATAGTGCATACCTGTGGCTTTATCCTTGGACCTAAATCTTTTTCTTTGAACACAAAAATGTCCTAAGTCTATTTCTCTTTTTAGTGTGACTATGAAAGCTCGTTGTATTTCTTATATGAAGCCTTTACTTACTACTTTGAGGGTTGAGCACATTTTATTCTTGATTCCAAATTTGTTACATCTTTCTAGCAACTAAGACCGTCTCTAAAAACTTCCTAAAATTATTTAAATCAAATCAGAAATTCTATAATCATTATTTATTTGTCTATATAGCATCACTACAAGATGGTACATCTTCATAGATCTACAGAGATCTGCTCAGAAGGGTGGGCTAACACCTAGTGATTTGTTATGTATGCTTAATAATAATAGAGCAAATTAATAGCAGGAATCTTTCCTAAAATGGATTTTTCTTAGGCCTTGCCTAAGAAAATCTACCATAGATTTTAATCCAAGGCAGACCCATCTCAGGAAGATCACCTGTTAGTTTTTACTTCTCCTATGATGGCTCCTGACAGTCATGAACATTAGCAGAGAGGACATTCCTCTGAGGAATGTGAAATATGTCCATTACTATAGAAACAAGCCTTAAGTGGAGGCTCACAGCAGGGCCCTGTCTCAGGGGGAGGAGCCATGTCACTCTGTCTCCACCAGGGCCATGTCAGGCTTGGCACTTAGATGAGAGTGGGATTTATTCCAGGTTACCTGCCCAGCTTGGTAAACTAGGCTGATTGCTAAACAAGCTCCTGAACTTGTCTGTCAGATTCCTTAGGTGTCCTTAGGATGTGGTAACTGGCTCTATGGGTCTTCCATAGGAGAGAGAGGGAGAGAAAGAGAGGGAGGGAAAGAGAGGGAGGAAGAGGAGGAGGAAGGGAGGGGGTTGGAGGGAGGGGAAGAGAGGGAGGAAGGGAGGAGGTTGGAGGGAGGGAAACAGAAACAAGGAAGATGTCATAATGTGTTTTGACACATTGTGGTTTGCCCCTGCAACCTAGGGGCAACCTAGGAGAGAATGGGGGACAAGAGATGCAAAGAACGGACAGTAAGTCAAGAAGTCTGATCAAGCTGACAATTTTTAATTTTTCTCAGGCAGAAGATATACTGGTGGAAGCCAAATGTGGGGAGGGGTTAGGTAACCACAAAAGAATGGGCCTGGCTCGATGACCAGGATATTGGCTGGGTAAATCGGCCAAGCAGGGGGAACAGCAGGGTGGGTTGCCTAGTGACCTGACCACAGTGCTGACCACCAGCACTCAGTGATCTGACAAGTAGATTTATGCTGTCTATTGAATTCAAGCAGAGCTGTGGGTACAGGCTGCTTTGCTTTAGCCTAAGGCTATCACTTGTTCTAACATAAGGCTAGAATACAATTGCTTTTTAACCTGAAGGCTGCTTCTGACATCTCGAGGCTACTCCCAACATGGTGTGACCTCAGAAGTCCTCCTCTGTCATTTCTTCAGCAGCCTGTCTGTTGCCCAGGTTAGCTTTGCTCATTGTGGATGGGACTTTGATCCTGGAGGTTGGTCACTCACTTCCAGGCTGAGATTTACTTTTTCCCCATAAATCAATTGTCCAGTACCAGATGTTGGGCAGGCTCTTTTCTGCGTTGAACTTCTCGTTTTAGATGCAGACATATTTTTCCAACTTATTTGGCTATACTAGAAATTCTGTGTTTTCTTATGATTTTTATAGCATGTTCGTTATAACAGTTTTCATGAAAAGTCCCGTTGAAGGGTCTCTGACGATGGCTCATTCAGTAAAGTGCTTTGTGCCAGCTGGAAAACCAGGTGTTGATCCTTAGCATCTGCATTAGAAGCTGAATGATGGGGAGCAGCTATAATCCTAGCTGTGCAGACATGAGGAGTGCACACCTGTAATCCCAGCTGTGCAGACAGGAGGAGTGCACACCTGTACCCCAGCTGTGCAGACAGGAGGAGTGCATACCTGCAACCCCAGCTGTGCAGACAGGAGGAGTGCACACCTGTAATCCCAGCTGTGCAGACAGGAGGAGTGCATACCTGCAACCCCAGCTGTGCAGACAGGAGGAGTGCACACCTGTAATCCCAGCTGTGCAGACAGGAGGAGTGCACACCTGTACCCCAGCTGTGCAGACAGGAGGAGTGCACACCTGCAACCCCAGCTGTGCAGACAGGAGGAGTGCACACCTGTAATCCCAGCTGTGCAGACAGGAGGAGTGCATACCTGCAACCCCAGCTGTGCAGACAGGAGGAGTGCACACCTGTAATCCCAGCTGTGCAGACAGGAGGAGTGCACACCTGTACCCCAGCTGTGCAGACAGGAGGAGTGCACACCTGCAACCCCAGCTGTGCAGACAGGAGGAGTGCACACCTGTAATCCCAGCTGTGCAGACAGGAGGAGTGCACACCTGTAATCCCAGCTGTGCAGACAGGAGGAGTGCACACCTGTAATCCAGCTGTGCAGACAGACAGGAGAATACTGAGGTTTGTTGGCCAGCCAGCCTAGCCAGTCCTGAGCTCAAGGTTAGAGAGACTGTGTGGAGAGTCATTGAAGAAAATGCCCTGTGTTGACCTTTGGCCTCCATATACTTGTACACATATGCACATATTCCAGGACACACACACACACACACACACACACACACACACACACACACACACACACACACTTCCTGCTAGGATTTAGATTTCACTAAATCTGTGGACTGATTTGGGGAGAATTAAAATGTCACTTAGAAAGGGGGTCACTTCTCTCTTCGCCTCTTGGTCTCTTGCTTGCTTGCCTCAGCACTTCGAAGCTAGATTCGAAGTCACTAGAGAAGACACAACTTTCTCTTCTTTCTTAGGGGAAAAGTCCTCAATCTTCAGTTGTCAATAATGTGCACTGGGTTTCCCGTAGATGCCTTTTATTGGACCAAGGTTCTTTTTCTATTTCTGGTTTGCAGAGAACTGTTTTTTCTTTTTAGATTGATTTATTTGTTTTGTATGAGTACACTGTAGCTGTCCTTAGACACACCAGAAGAGGGTAATCTTTACAGATGGTTGTGAGCCACCATGTGGTTGCCAGGAATTGAACTCAGGACCTCTGGAAGAGCAGTCAGTGCTCTTAACCGCTGAGACATCTCTCCAGCCCCAGCTGAGAACTTAAAAAACAAACAAACAAACAAAAAAAAAACAAAAACAAAAACTGAGGGGCTGGAGAGGTGGCCTAGTGGTTAGGGACCCGGCTGGCCTTCCAGAGGACCTGAGTTTGGTTCCCAGCACCCATGTGGCTGTTCACCACGTCTGCAACTGCAGTCCCCAAGGGCCTTCCTTTGGCTTCTGAGGGTCCTTACTGTACAAACACGATGGACAGACACACATGCAGGCAAACCCTCTCCCCCTGGACACACAAAATATCTTTTAAATTAAAAATGTATGAATAACATGTTGCCATTTCTCCTCTTTACATTCCATTGCCTTAATGTTTTTACTGTAGTCAGTTCATCATCTTATTTTAAATGTTCAACTTTGAATTACAGAAATACAGCTTAGCCTATTATACTGTTTTCACACAGTGGATTCCATGTGCTAGTTAACACTTAAAGACTTTACGTTTAGTTGTTGTTTAATGATATTCCTCAACACCCCCGTTTTAGAACTTTTATATTTACTTCTGTGTGCACATCTGGCAGAGTGCACTGAGTTAGCGGTCACCTCTGGAAGTTAGTTCTCTCCAGCTGTCACATCAGGGGTTCTCTGAGGCTGCCGCCCTTCCACACAGGGCGACCTCAACAGAAAATTATGTCCATTGCTACTTATGACTGTGATTTTGCTTCTGTTATGAACTGTAGTGTAAATATGCTCTCTGGTGGTCTTAGGTGACCCCTGGGAGAGGGTCGTCATCCCCAGACTGAGAACCAGGAGTGCCCACCCACTCAGCTGTCTCTAGCCTCTTGTCTGGCTTTTATGTCTGGGCTCAGGTAGCTTTAGATGCTCCTTCTCCTTCCCGGAGTGCTTATGTATGACTGACTTTCTTTTTCAGTGTCCTTCCTAGTCCACTAGTGAAGCCTGCGTTGGAGTTGCTTTGTGGGTGAGATAAGAGGGCTGTATAGGTTGGTTTTTAATTGATCTTGAGTTTTGATAATTTGTGTTTTTCAAGAAGTTTGCCCATTTCATCTCAGTTTCGAATTTATTGACATCGAGTTACTAATAGTATGTTTTCCCATCCGTATCTTTGGTTTTATGAAAAAAATTTGCCTTTTTGCTCCCGACTAGAGTGTTTTGTATTTTTTTTTTTCCTCTCCGTGTGTGATGGTTAGTTTGATCAGCTTTCTACAACCCAGAATTCCCTGGGAGAAGAGGATCGGCTTGGTCTTGGTTATGTTAATTGAGGTGGGAAGCCCCACCCTCTGTGGGTGGCACCAGTGAGTGGGCGTGGTCCTGGGTTACGTAAGCGTAAAGCAGGTGAGCAGAGAAATGTGCTTTGATTTATTCCTCTGTTTCTAGCTGTTGACACAGTGTAATGGGCCAGCCTGGTGCTCCTGCTGCCATGGTGATGAACTGTAATCCCTCCTGAGCTAAAATTAACCCCTTCTCTCCTGAATTGTCAGGGACTTTTACTCACCGCAAGGGGAAACAAAACTAAGACATTCTTTAGTGACTGCCTGCCATTGAGACATTTATTTGTATGTGTGCATTGCATGCCTAAAGAGAAGAATCCTTTCTGGATAAGCTGTCGTTCATCTGGAACCTATCTCATCATAACAGTTTTCTCAGCTCCATAATCATCAATGATTTCAGTTGGCCACTGTGACCTTGCTTCAGTTAGAAATCAATCAGACAGTGTCTTGGGAGCATGGCTTAGCAAAGACTCTTGCCTCCTGTCTCAGCAATGTTGACAGTCATCAGAAAACAAAACAAACCCAGTGAGGAAGTGTTTCTTACAGTTTCAGAGACACACAGGTCCAAGATCAAGGCACAGGCAGGTTCAGTGTTTGTGAGGGACAGGCTATACCTGCACCATTGAGGAGATGATAAGTCCCTCCTGCCATTTGCTATGGGGTGCCACTCCTGTCCAGATCAAGTCACATCCAGAAGGCCTCGCCTCTTAGCATTGCTGTGTTGGAGTGAGATCTCAGGATACTTAGACCACAGCAACAAGTTCTTTTCCCCTAGCTTCATAAGGTGGATCATGACTTATTTATATTTTTTCTTTCCTGGTTTAAAACTGCAAATATAAGTTAAAAATAACCAAAAACCTAATGACAGATGGAGGGGCTGTTAGTAGCCAGAATAATAGTGTAAGACATCCTTACATTCTGAACATTATATAAGTAGTCTGAAGAATAAGACCATTTGAAAATGACACGGTAGGGGTCAGGGAGACAGCTCAGTGGTTAAGACCCCTTGCCACTCCTGTAGTGGCCCCGAGTTCAGTTTCCCAGCACCCACACTGGGTGGCTCACAGCTACCTGTGACTGCAGCTCTACAGGGTCCAATGCTCTCTTCTGGTCTCTCTGGGAGCCCCTACATGTATATGCCTAATTCACCTCCACACATATAAAAATAAATTATTAAAAAGCTAAGTAATAAGTAGATAATCCATGAATATGATTGGCTATTCAGTTCTTTAATTAAAGCATTAAAGTGGACGTAGACTCCCATTTTTACATTAATGTCTTAGTTGGCAAGTGTTTGAAAGACGTGAGCATACTTGTTTTGGTTGGTGTGAACGTGCGTTTTGGAATTAGAGTAATATAGTTGGCAAGATGGCTGCCTCTCATACCCAGCCTTTATCTGGAGAGGTAACTGGGTGTGTTTGCTCCTACTCGGAAGATCAGTTTGTCACTGTTCCCTGCGCAGAGGTAAATCTTGAGACATCTTTGTCACGGTTCCCTGTGCAGAGGTAAATCTTGAGAGAGGAAGGGAAGGGGTGGTGTATGGCACACAGAAGATTCCAGTCTTTGAAGTTTGAGCTCCCTAGCAGATGTCCCTGCTCCCCTGGCGCCCAGCACCCCCAGTCTGCCTCTTGCTTTGGAGATTGGTTCTAGTCAATGAGAGCGTGAGTTGCTCTAGGGGATTTAGCAGCTCGAAGTTGTCCTGGGTGAGACTGCACTGTGCCTTCCAGTTTATGGGTGCTTAATGGGTGCTGCTCTGAGGTGAGTGCACCCCTAAAAGGATTTGGGGTGCCCTTTATCCCCACACATGTACTTGAGTAAAATAAGAAACCACTCCACAAGGAATGCCTCTTGACCTTTATCACGTGACTGTGGAGCAAGCGAGGAGAGTCAGTGTGGGATGCTTGGCTGAGGGACAGGAGCAGGGGGCCATGGATGTCGTCCGGGAGAGAGAAGCATGGTTACAGCATGTCAGAGATGTGGTTGGGGCGATGGGATTTCACACGCACTTCTGGAGGAAAGAGAAGCTTCCCCATCAGTCAGGCTGGGTACCGCCTGTCAGGGTGGCATGCTTGTGAGACTTGCTGTCCTGCTCTTGGGCTGCATTAACTCCCTGCTCAGTTTGCTAAATTAGATACGGAGACCGAGAGACTGCTGGAAGCAACTTGAAGACGCTCTTTGACAACAGTGTATTTAGTATGGAAGTTCTGCTGAAGTGGAACGTTAACTGAAGCCGCCATACAACCTGAAATCTCTTCCTTCCCTCACATGAGGAGGGAATGATGAATTAGCCTGTCACCCTAAAAGTAGAGAGTGTTAGTCGATTCTGTGCTTCCTTTTCAATGGGTTGCCCATTGTATTCCTTTCCGGTTTCTGATGTCGGTATTTTAGAAACACATCCATCTTTTCACCTCACCACCACTGTCAAAGTTACCAACACGTTTAAGCTCTTCTTTTTTTTTTAAAATAAGTCTTTTTTTAAAAAATATTTATTTATTTATTTTATGTATACAAGCACAGTGTAGCTAGCTGTCTTCAGACACACCAGAAGGGGGCATCAGATCTCATTACAGATGGTTGTGAGCCACCATGTGGTTGCTGGGAATTGAACTCAGGACTCTGGAAGAGCAGTCGGAGCTCTTAACCACTGAGCCATCATCTCTCTAGCCCGTTTTAAGTTCTTCTTGAAGATGATGATTTTCAGAAAAGACTCCCCTCACTTCACTACGGCTAGTGCTGTTTCCAGTATCCAGTTGTCTGCCTCACCCCGCCCCTCAACGAGCTCGGTGCGCTGCAGACAGCAGAGCTGGAGGGGTGGCTGCCCCAGCCCCCTTTGCCTGGTCCTGTGCATTTCACGCGCCTCATTCATAAGAAGTACACTCAGGCTTACATGTCTGATGGGGGGAGATGGTGTGAGCCACTTACTGTGCTTTATAAGACAGTGTGTGTGTGTTTGTGATTGTGTGTGTGTGTGTGTGTGTGTGTGTGTGTGTAAGAGAAGGTGAGATCGAGAGAGAAGAAAAAGAGAGAGGGAGTGGTGCCTGTGGAGGCCAGAAGAGGGTGTCAGGCCCCGAGCGCTGGACTTAGAGGTGGTTGTGTGGGATCTGAACTCCGTCCTCTGGAAGAGCATCACGTGCTCCTCGCTGAGGATTGGTACAGCCCCAGGTGCTGCTCCTTTCAATTCCGAGGTGCTTCTGGGCATCTTATCTTTTCCCTCCCACCATTGGAACTGTGGCCCATCACTGCCAAAGTCTGCACTTAAGATGATCTTTCCTCCCTCCCAAGTCCTGTGCGTTACTATGACTTTATAGTCTGCGTAGCCCCAGATTTTGCCTGGGTATGTCAAGCTCCTTCCAGCACATTTACGTCCTAGGTATTGTATAGATTTCATCTTGATGCATGGCTCTGATCGCACTGCTGTTCCCCAGTCTTGTGCACAGCCGACCCTGGGTTCCTCCTTCAAGGACACGGTGTTTTTTCTCCTTGATAATGTCCCTGTTTTCCTGGATCACACCAGTTCCCGTTTGTTTGTTTGTTTTTGGTCTATACATGTCTAAAAATGTCTAGGCCTTTTCTAAGATTAATTCTGAAATAGAGGACCACCAGACTATGATACTTTTTATCTCCAAGGCTATATGTGTGGCTTTTACTGTTATGTCGAATTGCTTGAATTTTTTTTTTTTTTTTAAAGAGAAACATCCAGTAACTGAAAGTACATTATGCTGTAAAATTCTGAAACTGGTCAGGTGGGTATGGTTTAGCTTCCCAAGAATGATTCTCTCTAGGTGCCACTGAGCCATCCGTACTACTGTCTTTATCCATGAGCTGTGCAGAGTTCCGGACTCATGGTGGCAGTGGCACCTCTTGCCGCTTTATTTGAACACCTGTGTGCTCTCAGTGTATCGTACCATCTGGTAACGGGCCCAGTGCAGGTCCACAGCCCGTTTCCTTAGACTTGATTGCAAAGATGTAGCCATAAGCAACAGAGTCTGAATTACAAAACAGTGCACCTTGCTGCCACTCTCCACTGAGGCTGATAGTTTAGTCCTGAATTATATACTGAAACGAATGCTGTCTTTTAATTGGATGTTATTGTCCACCTCTCTGTCATAACTGCTGCACCTGAGAATTTCTAATGTTATCTTGTTTTTTATATTTTTATCATCTAACTATTTCATAAATTGTGTTTTGATTGTATCCACACCCTTCCTCCTCCAGCTTTTCCCAGACCCACCCTACCTCTGGCTTCCTTCGACTTTGTTCTGCTTTTTCTAGATAATAACCTATTGAGTCCAGTTTGTGCTGCCTGTGTCCTACCTAGGTGTGGGGACACCCACTGAAGTGTGGTTGACTTACCAGAGCCCATGCCCTTAAGAAGAATGGACTTTCCTTTCTCTAGGAGCCATCCACTGTCCATAGCTTCTCAGGGGTGAGGGCTCATAGTCCCCCCATCCTCATCGCCCCATGTTGACTGGCTTGATTTTGTGCTTGTTTTGTACAAGCAGTCAGAGCTGCTAGGGCTTGAGTACAGAGGTCCTATCATGTCCTGAAGACACAATCTTGTTGTAGTGCTCCCAACTTCTGACTCTTCTAGAACAGACTCTTTCTGCTCCTTCTGCCACCTTGGTCCTTGAACTGCGTGTGCACATGTTGCTCCAGACATCCTAGTCGTGAACTTCTGCATTAGTTGTTGTCTGCTGCGAAATGAAACTTCTCCGGTGCGATTTGAGAGCTGTCCTCATCTGCGGGTAAAGGACAGTTTGATACTGTGTCCATTTAGCAGGAAAACCGTAGGGTCACCTCTGGTGAGGGTGAGCTTTTCAGCAGTGGGCTATGGCCAGCTGTACAGCATCAGCCAGGAGTTCCCTCCTCCAGACCAGACTCCAATCCAGCCAGAGAGCAGCTGGTCACCCCAATCCAGCCAGAGAGCAGCTGGTCACCCCCAATCCAACCAGAGAGCAGCTGGTCACCCCCAATCCAGCCAGAGAACAGCTGGTCACCCCCAATCCAGCCAGAAAGCAGCTGGTCATACCCAATCCAGCCAGAAAGCAGCTGGTCACCCCAAACATTCTTGCTGCTATCGAAGCCTTGGCATATGGGGAGGGGTGGAAATTAGGGGTGATGAGGAAGTGAGGAGAGGGGTAAATAACTCTAAGAATCTTGGAAAAAGCCATATAAAAATCTATTTTATAAGCCATGCATATGAAACATATATGAATTTATGTAGCTATATATAACTATATATGAATCAAGAATATAAATATATGTTGTTGTAAAATTATAATAAATAAAAGGCTGTCTTGTTTCCCGCTCTAGGCCTGGCACTGCAATCTTAAGTCTCAGTCAGCAAAGCGTCTCACCCGCTCTGCTCCACCCCATATCACAATGCCGAAGGCCTCTCTCTGAGCCTGGCAGCCATCTCTCTACCCATCTAGTTCCCAAGGCAGGTTTCCATGCCAGAAACACACGTCCCCATTCTGCGGTGGCCCAGTGTCTCTAGCCGCTGCACACTTTCTTACACTTAAATCACCACATGAAAGAACACACAACACAATAACCTTTGACCCAGATATAATTGCCCACCTAAACATACAAAGCCCTGTACACACCCATCCCTTAAGAACATTAATAACAACCTGTAAAGGTACAGCGTGGAATCTTAACGTCAACCTCCATGTTGTCTCCACCAGGGCTTCTCTCCTCCCTCTCCTCTTTCGTTCCCATCTCCTCCTCTTCCTTCAAACTTTTCTCCTGGCTCTCCTTCCTTCTCATCCAATGACAGGCCTCCTTCTATCTTGTACCTGCCTCACCTGTGACATCATCCCACAAAAATATATGACTTTAATTGTATAATATCTTATATAGAGGATAATGCTCTTCCCATCATCCCTAAGTTGCCGACTAAGCAGAGACAAGTATCCGTTCCCCGGAGCTGTTGGTCAGAGCTGTGCTGCAGACCCCTAAGCAGTGCAGGTCTGTCATTCTGTTCAGTAGAACTTGATTGTCAGAGCCTGCTGCCGGAGACATAACAGAACAGAAAATACCAAGGTGGTACTGAGTGGGAAGCTCCCCCTGCCGGCTAGTTTTCATAGCACGAGAAGGAGGTGCTGTGCGGGCTGCTAGGGGTGGAGTGGGATGGAGTGGGCGGGGCGGGATGGGCGTGGCGGGGCGGGGCCAGCTGCGAACCCCGTAAATGTCAACAATGAGGCAAGGTACCATCTTAGTCTTGATTTTTACTCTGAACCTTGCAGAAACGTGTGCTGACTTTGCATTGTTGTTTTGTCTTTGTTTTTTTATTATTTATTTATTTATTTTTGTTTCTTTTTTGGTGGGGGATGTGAGTGATGTCTTTTTTATCTTCTGAAATACTCTGGGGTCCAAGGAACCCCAATCTTCCATTCCTGCTGGAGGCTCGTTTATGTAAATGGTTTCTCTTCTTGGGTAAGCTTTTCCCTTTGCAGTTATTCTCCTGCCTCCTCCCATGCCCCTGGCTTTTCCTAACACGAGGCATGCTGTGGTTCAGGGATGTTTCTGAGGGTCAGAAGAATTTGCTCTCCCCGCTTTCTCAGAATCCTGCCCATGTGCCAGGCAAGACTCTTCTTTTCTCTACGTGTGAAATTTTATCCAGCAAGTCTACGAGTGTTTTCCTTTGTTCTGTTTTGTCTCATTCTGGTTTTGCTTAGGTTTCCTGGCTTTCTTATTCCTCATGGCTGTATCTTTTTCTAGTGAAATTTATTCACATTGTTGGTGTTCACTAGAGTCTTTCTCTTTTGGGTATAGAAAGCATCTTTTGTAATTCCGGTCTAGTGGCCATGTGTCTCCCTCACTTGTCCTTACACAGAAGGCCTTTCCTTCCACTGTGAAGGAGAACCTCACTGGCTGCGATAATCTTGGTTTATAGATTATTTTTTTCAGGACCCAACATATATCATTTCCACACCCTCCTGACCTTTAGCGTCCTTCTGAGAAGTCTGCTGTTAGTCTCTAATGTTACTTGACATCCCCCTCTTGCTCAGCGTAATGCTTCCTCTTTGTCCTGTACTCTAAACAGCCTAACCTGAGTGTATCTGGCAGTGCACTTCTATGGTCATGTGGGTTTGAAGGTCAGAATGTTTCTTGTACCTGGATATCATGTCTTTCTCAAGATTTGGGAAGTTAAGTCTGTTTTCTGATACAACTCAGGGTCACCAGCCCAGGGGGGACAGTGACCACAGAGGGCTGGGTCCTCCCATATCAATCACCAATGGAGAAAATGATCCATAACTTTGCCCATAGGTCAGTGTGGTGGAGGAATTTTCTAAATTGAGCCTCCTTTTTCCCAAGTGACTCTAGCTTGTGTCAGCCCAACAACAACAACAAAACAAAAACAAAAACAAAAACAAACAAAACAAAACAAAACAAAACTAACCAGGACACCCAAAGTGGTACTAACAGCCGGTAAATCCAGGCAAGGGGTCAGGGTGTTCACCGCATGGTTAGCTTACTGTAGATTTGGAAAAAATGGGAAAAAGCAATGAAAAAGAATTTAATCTTCCACATGAGGAGATCCATATTGAGTGATATCGTTCAGTATGACACAGTGACACAGTGTGAGTTTGCACAGTCACAGAATTGCTGTATTCAACAGGGAGAAAATGGGGTTGAGTGGAAACACCTCTTTCTGGAAAAATTACTTCCACTACCACCACCACCACCACCACCACCACCACCACCACCACCACCACCACCACCACCACCACCACCACCATCATCATCAATCCAAATCAGTACTAGAGTGGATTTTGGCCATCCATCAGAGGGCAGTGCAGTGATTCTCATCCTCCTCATTCAAAGCCTCAGAACAGTGTCCACACGAGGGCGCCATTCTCTGCACAAATCCTTTTAAGAGAGCAGTTCTGAGGGCAGAGGCCAGTGCCCACTCACGGGTCTCAGTCTGTGGACTGTTTCTTTACCTTTCAGCTCTTCCAACTCCCAGAACGTCTGGATGTGAGAGTAAAGAGCTAGCTTCTTACGTGAGCCCCAAAGGATGCTAACACGTTTGCCGATGCCCACCCTGGAGTCAAGATCTTTGTCTCTTTTACTATGACCTGCCTTAGCATAACCTTACTGCAGTTCATATTTAATCCTCAGGGTCTATAACAACAAGGGACTGCATGTGGAGTCTTTACCTCTATGAAAGCTGACATGACTCCTTAGCCGAGGGGCTGGCTGAGCAGATCCATCTTTCTGTGTGTTTGCCCAGGGAAAGCATTAGTGTAGACGACAGAGAAGATTGTCCAGCAGGGAAAGGGGATTCTGAGCTATGTGGGTCATTCTCCTAGCTCCAATGCCTGTGGCGATAGATTGCCCTGGAAGGGAAAACCATGGAGCTTAGTGGAAGGGAGCTTCAAGTTCGTGAGGGGTATAGAATTAGCCCAAGTGGGTAGCCCGCTAGCCATAAAAATGTACATGAGGCCTTTGGAAGTAGCTAGTAAGTGCGTATATAACACAGTGCTTTGGGCTGAGTGGTACCGTGGTTCATCATTGTCTCTTCATACTCTTGTTTAGAAGTCCTTCAAGGAGAAGCACAGTATCTGGACAGCACTGTCTCCCTGGATGACTTACTCTGACCATCTTCAAGGGAGGGAAGTGCCTGTGTTCTGGGCCTTTCAGTGCACCATGTATGGTTGCTACGTCGTCTGTAGTTGTCTCTCCTAGGATAACAATGGATGTAAGATTGGTATATCTTCCCAGGCTGGTCCCATTTTGGAACTACAGTGCAACTTGCTCCCCTTTGGGAGGGCATTCCCCTTCTATTGTTATTATTGATTATTTTGTCCTTTTCCTCAACTATTCTGAGAGCCTGTTCCCTGTGAGGGTCTGCTCCCTGTGAAGGTCTTCTCCCTATAAGGGCCCGTTCTCTGTAAGGGCCCGTTCTCTGTAAGGGCCCGCTCCCTGTGAGGGTCTGCTCACTGTGAGGGCCTGCTGCCTGTGAGGGCCCGTTCTCTGTAAGGGCCTGCTCCTTGTGAGGGTCTGCTCACTGTGAGGGTCTGCTCCCTGTGAGGGCTTGCTCCCTGTGAAGGCCTGTTCTCTGTGAGGGCCTGCTCCCTGTGAGGGCCTGCTCCCTGTGAGGGCCTGTTCCCTGTGAGGGCCTGCTGCCTGTGAGGGCCTGCTCCCTGTGAGGGCCTGCTGCCTGTGAGGGTCTGCTCACTGTGAGGGCCTGTTCTCTGTGAGGGTCTGCTCCCTGTGAGGGTCTGCTCCCTGTGAGGGTCTGCTCCCTGTGAGGGCCTGCTCCCTGTGAGGGCCTGCTCCCTTCGAGGGCCTGCTCCCTGTGAGGGTCTGCTCCCTGTGAGGGTCTGCTCCCTGTGAGGGTCTGCTCCCTGTGAGGGTCTGCTCCCTGTGAGGGTCTGCTCCCTGTGAGGGCCCGTTCTCTGTGGGGACCTGCTATCTGCAAGGGGAACACTCTACCCAGTGTGTCAGGTGCTCTGTGAGCATCTGGCTTCATCTTGATTTTGCTGTAAACACAGCAATCTCTCTCTGGCCTTTTCTTGCTAGGTGCTCTTCTGGGCACTGTTTATCTTCATGACCTCAGGAAGGTAGCTCCCTTTCTGGTAACAAGTATAAATAGCTTGTAAATTTCTTCCTCATTCATTTGGCTGGCTGTTTTATCTGGGTGGTCACCCTACCTCTAGGCAGTGAGTTGAGGCTCATACTGAGATTCCGAGTTTCTCCCCCTCACTGCCTTGAGTCCTGTTTCTGTATGCCCTGACTCTGTTTCCCAGTTGTTATTAGAATCACTTTATTTCCACCTCCTCACAACTGGCAGTGTCAGGAGACCCTGCCTATTCTAGGATTCGAGGGGCTAAGCACGTCAGCTAGCCATCCTCTAACTGGTATGGGCCAGCATAAGGTTGTTCTTCATAACCTGTGGGCAGATCAGACCTTTATAAACAAAGCCACTGTTGCTTAGCAGCAGGATACATTCTGAGAAATGTGTCCTTAGATGAGTTTCACTGCAAACATATTAAAAAACTTACCCACACTAAGACATAGTTGTGTTTCTATTAGACAATGCAATCTTGTGTCCCCATCCAACACGAGGGCATCTTTAACAAGATATTATAATGTTATTCTGTGACACATATACACTTAATAAAAACTTCTTTGAGGTTTATTTATCTTATACATTTAGATAGAAAACATTGTAACAGAATTCTGCATTCTGTTACTTCTTAAAATCGTACTCATTCTTGAAGTCCCGGTGCTGGACTCTTCCTTCACCAGCTGCCCACTTGGGACTTCTCCGCTTTGGCCTCCAATGGCAGATGATCTCCAGTTGACTTCAGTGCAGACAGCTGTATTTAGTATTAACTGATTTTATCTGTACCTCACATAACCAGTGAGATGGTAAGATCCCGGCCATGATGGCAGTGTCTTTTCAGTGTGAAGAGTGTTACTTTTTGAAGGACATGTTTGAAGCAGAATATCTTTGCATTATTTTCGCTAATGAAATTTTACTTATCTTCTTTAAAGTAGTTTAAGAATAATTGAATTAGGGAGATAGATTGGCAGAGTGCATGGGGCTCTCGGTCTGACTCTTAGACCACCAAAAAATAAAGCAATCCACTTAGTTTTGCTTATGAATTTTATGTTTAAATACAGGATTACTATTTTTGGCATTGTTATTATCTATATCACGCCCAGTGATGCATCAGCTAAGCCTGCTGTGTTCAGGGGTGTGATGACTATTGTTTCCAGTAACTTCTTTGAGAAAGGCACTGGGGACTTATGGTCCCACGTTTTGACTCTCTGGCGGTGTCCGGGTGCTGTCTATACACCGGCTGCAGGGTTGTGGGGAGCAAGGTGAAGTCCAGGACGGGGAGACCATATCTAAGGGGCAGCAGTGCGAGGCTGGAAGGGGAGAGTGGGGTGTGGGCTGAGCAGGACCTAGGTCTAGCTCTGAGTGCGGAGGGCGGGGAGAAGAGAAAGCCTTCTTTGGGAGTCTTAATGCTACAGCTTAGGTGAAGGCTTTCCTCATGGCAATCTTTAATGAAGCAGCTCCCTGAAATGATCCTAGCTTGTTCATGTTTCTTTATTGGGGGGTGGATGTGAATGCATATGTTTTATTTGGGATGAAGCAGGGATTATATAATTTTGGGGAAGGGCATGAGAATATCCTGGAAGGGAAGGCCATTGGCTATTGAGATGCCTCATTAGCATGGAGAGGCTGTGTTACATGACTGACTCTCCGTGGTCATCATCTTAGCTGAGGGTCTTGTTTCGTCTTCCAGAGCAGGTGTGGAGGCAGGAGCAGCTCCATTCACGGCATCTCAAACCTCTGAGATTCCCAGGGTTTGAGCATGCTCATCTCCCAAGTCCCATACTTGTCTGGTGGCATGGCCCACGTGTCCTGCAGGGACTGGGCACCCTTGCAGTCCCCTTGTGGGGGCAAGCCCTCAGAGCTGCTCCCTCACAGCCATTTTCCTCCTCGACACAGAAGGCTTTCAGACTTATTTGTCAGACTATAATATTTCATAGCTATAATTGTCTAAACTTCCTAATTATATGTTGAGTTTGCTAAGGCTGGTCAGCACTGCTGCGTCCAGACAAAGCTTAAACATCACGTAAGCCAGTCTCCAACATTGTAATAGAATTAAATTCCTCTGACCTGGGTCCTGGGCTTACTCCAGACATCAGAATGACACTTATCATGAAGCTCTAAGAACATTTCAATTTACAAATTGACCTTTTGAATCGAGCCCTCCAGTCCTCTAGTTGTGCATAACCAACATAGGCTTTAAAAAGCAACCCGACTTTATTAATGCGTCTTCAAAATGTAACATGGTTATAAAACGTCTGTAGGGCAAAATGCCTTTAGAATGACCTTCTCTCTCCTTACAGAGATACTTTCTAGTCGGGAGCAATCATGCGGAAACAAAGTTCCGAGTCCTGAAGATTGATAGAACAGAACCAAAGGATTTGGTGGTGATTGACGATAGGGTGAGTTTCAGGCCTGCCCTCGAGCCCCTCATGCAGGGGCTGCAGTGTGTGTGTGTGCTTGGAGGAGGCGAAATCGCAGCTCTTAGTGGGACAGTGCCTGGGGTTCCTCCTGCTATATTTTTGTCACATTATTTTAATCACACCCCTCACTTTTCTAATTACCTTCTAGCAATTACTGGTGCTGAGAAATTAGGCAGATTATACTTTGCCCTTCAGTTTGATTTGTTTCTGAGAGCACTCATTCCCCTAGGAAGACAAGGAAGATCTTTTCCTAATCCACTGACCTTTTAAGGATTCAGTGTGACTAACATTGCTCTACCAGGGTGTGTATCACTGTGCTCAGTACAGACGTTTGAAGGCTTGCCGTACACTAAGAAACGCTGAACAAGTGCTCTGCAGGTCCTGAGTTGTGTAGACTCAGGAGTGCAAAGGCTTCCTTCATGCAGCACAAGAGCGTGAGGCTGTTAGTCAGAAGTGCCACGTAGGGTAGTGGTGCTGACCGGTTAATCTTTGGCAAACCAAATGAGGGCACTTATTCTTTGTGTTGAATTTCCTAGATAAATATTTCTGAATGCACATAGGTTCCAGTTTTGTGAAACACAGTAGTAGTCATAGTTTGGAATAGTTTTCAGTAAATCTTTGCAGAAGGATGTCCCGTGTTCTAACGATTGTGGATAGATTCACTATTAGGGTTTTTCATGTCCCTGGATCTGCCCGGAAGCTTCTATTAATATAGCGGACTGTTCTTGGCTTTACATGGTACCTGGGCTGATTGGTCAGGGAGACCCTGGAGGAGCTGACAGTTATGGGCCACCTCATACAAATGCACGTCTAGTTGAGGGTTTGCGTCTCAGTTTAAGGGGTTCACAAACTTACTGAAGTGGGCGGGTCCCTTTGATCTCGGAATCTCAGTTCACACTCGAGCTTTGACCTCATTTTCTTTTTTTTTTTTTTTTTTTTTTTGGTTCTTTTTTTTTCGGAGCTGGGGACCGAACCCAGGGCCTTGAGCTTCCTAGGTAAGCGCTCTACCACTGAGCTAAATCCCCAGCCCCCGACCTCATTTTCAAACACAGCAGTGTGAGCCAGGCGCCAGCCTTACGTGTTGTTACAAACCCGCTGCCTTTCGCCAGTGCTGGCTTCGCCATATGTTACACAGTCCACAGAACCATTTGCAGGTCCTGCAGGCAACTTGCAGAGGCAAATAAATAACCCCAGGGGAGCAGCCGTCTCACCGGTGGCCCGTGCTTGTCTCACAGCACGTGTACACGCAACAGGAAGTGCGGGAACTTCTTGGCCGCCTGGATCTGGGAAACAGAACAAAGCTGAGCCAGAAAGGATCCTCCGGGTTGTTTCGAGCCGTCTCCGCGTTTGGTGTCGTAGGTAAGACGCGTGCCTCCCTTGTCTCCTCTCTGTGTTGGTACAGACGGCTTAAAGAGAGCCCATCCGGCTCTGCAGCTATGGCTCTGGCCGCTTCAGTCATCATTATCAGTCTATAGACACTTGAACGACATCCGAGTATGTGTTCCGCACTGTCAGGTTTACATAGACGGAAACGAATAGGGAAAGGCTTGGTGGTATCGAGTCTGGCCTCTGTGGGGTGATAGCTTGACTTACAGATACAGTAAGACTTGGACAGGGCAGGCCGCAGTGTAGCCTGTCACAGACTCTGGATGAGGCCCCACTTGGATGTTTCTGTTGCTGTGTTAGTAGGATGACCACAAGCAACTTGGGGAAGTGGTTTACTTGGCTTATGTTTATAGTTCGTCATCCAGAGAAGGCAGGGCAGGAACTCAGGCAGGAGCTAGAGGCAGGGATGAGGCTGAGGCCATGGAAGACTGCTTGCTGCTTACTGGCTTGCTCCTCATAGCTTGGACAGCCTGCTTTCTTACACCGTCTGGACCACCGGCCCAAGGGTACCACCCGCCGCGAGCTGAGCCCTCCACAATACAGGCCAGTCCTGGAGAAGCATTTTCATGATTAAGATTTCTTCTCGACAGACGACCCTAGCTTGTGTCAAGTTGACACCAGCCAGCACAGTGAGCGTTTTCTTACTCACTGAGAAAGTTTCTTCAGAATCACAGAGGGAAAGATTCTATTCTGACTGTGTGGTGTAAATCATGTGACTCAGAGATGTGGGTTCCATTTATAGCAAGTTCAGTAGATAAGGGATTCCAAGTTGTGCTAGCTTTGCAGGAAACTGGACTTTAGTTCACCTCAAAGACCTGATGCTGATCCCTTCTCCAACCTCTCCGAGGCAGGGTCTCCCTGTCTGGCCTGTGTGCCTGGAACTCACAGAGCTCCTCCGGCCTCTGCGTCCCAAGTGCCTCCAGGTAGCCTGACAGTGATCACTTTGAGCACAGTCTGCTTTAGCCTGTGCCTGCTTTGTACCATTCCATCCCGCTCTGCCCCCGTCCCTTCCCTGCTCTGAGATGCTGTGTGCTCCCCTCCTCGGGACAGGCTGTGAAACCCATCTTTACTGTGCCATGACACGAATTGCTTTCATGGATGTGAGAAAGCGGCCCAAGGAAGGTCTCTTGGTTTGCCGTAGGAGGGCACAGTCCTTCATGGCAGGGAGTCACGGCAGCAGTGACAGGAGGCAGCTGGTCACATCGCATCCATGTCAGGAAGCAGAGAGGAGTGAACCCTGGTGCTCAGCCCAGCGTCTCCCAGCTTTCCCGTTCATTCAGTGCTCGCCCCAGCCTGTGAGTGGTAACGCACACTTTCAGAGTGAGCCCTCCTGCCTCGGTCAGTCCACTCCGGGAACGGTCTCACAGACTGGCCCAGAGATTTGTCTCCTAGGTGACATCAGCTATCACAGATAGCCCTGTACCTGACTGGGCTAGGACAGAGGCAAGAAGCCAACACAGACAAGGCAACTGTAGGCTATAATTACACAGCCAAGTCACACCAAGATCAGTCATGCTGGAGTTTGTATGACTCAGATCTGGAATGGCAGGAGAGCTTTCAAGGAGCAGAAATTTACACTGCATCCTGAGGAAAAGAGGGAAGACAGGCAAGGGCTCCATAGGAGCGACAGCAGAGGCCGTAGGTGCCCGGGTACCTACAGGATCTGGGGTGTTGGCAAGTAGTCGCCATGGCAAAGGCAGGCTGCCCAGGGCTTTGGAGAGCTCAAACATAAACGCACAGCATTCGCATCATAGCTTCTCACTGCTGGAACTTCTTAAACCCGCTCTAGCACATACCGGGTCATTGCTACTGATGTTAACGATTACTATGGACTTCATGTCATTTCAAGTTTCCAATTAGCACTTTCTATTTAACTCTGCTTATTGAAACTTTTACTATTCTCTG